>NC_088408.1:10815652-10913152 GCF_034236695.1 Oncorhynchus nerka | reverse complement strand
GGGTTTTCCTGTGGTGAAGGAGAAGCGGACCAAAATCCAGCGTGGTGGTTATTCATGTTCTTTAATTTATAAGGAAACTACACGAGATAACTAACAAAAACAACAAACGTGAGAAAACCTAAAACAGTCCCATCTGGTGCAAACACAAAGACAGGAACAATCACCCACAAACACACAGTGAAACCCAGGCTACCTAAGTATGATTCTCAATCAGAGACAACTAATGACACCTGCCTCTGATTGAGAACCATACTAGGCCGAAACATAGAAATACCCCAAAACATAGAAAAACAAACAGACTGCCCACCCAACTCACGCCCTGACCATACTAAATAATGACAAAACAAAGGAAATAAAGGTCAGAACGTGACAGTACCCCCAAAGGTGCGGACTCCGGCCGCAAAACCTTAACCTATAGGGGAGGGTCTGGGTGGGCGTCTGTCCGCGGTGGCAGCTCTGGCGCGGGACGTGGACCCCACTTCACCATTGTCTTAGTCCGCTTTATTGTCCGCCTCCGTGGCTTTCTAACCATGGCCACCCTTCTCAATGACCCCACTGGACAGAGGGGCAGCTCGGGACAGAGGGGCGACAGCTCGGGACAGAAGCTCGGGACAGAGGGGCAGGGGCTCTGGCGCCTCTGGGCTGAGGGGCACTGGCGCCGGACAGGCGGGAGACTCCGGCAGCAGCGCCGGACAGACGGGAGACTCCGGCAGCAGCGCCGGACAGACGGGAGACTCCGGCAGCAGCGCCGGACAGACGGGAGACTCCGGCAGCAGCGCCGGACAGACGGGAGACTCCGGCAGCAGCGCCGGACAGACGGGAGACTCCGGCAGCAGTGCCGGACAGACAGGACCACCTGCAGGGAGGAGACAGAGACAGCCTGGTGCGTGGGGCTGCCACAGGAACCACCAGGCTGGGGAGACCTTCAGGATTCTTGGTGTTAGGAGGAGGCACCTGAAGGACCGGGCTGTGGGGGAGCACTGGAGCTCTGGTGCGCAACCTTGGCACCACTTCCCCAGGCTGTACAACTACTCTAGCCCGGACCCTCCAGAGTGCAGGCACAGGTTGAACTGGGCTGTGGGTAAGCACCGGAGATCTAGTGCTTACTACACGCACCTCTCCCTTAGGCTCCACTCCCACATTTGCCCGGCACGAGCGGAGCGCAGGCAGAGGACGCACTGCACCCTCCCAGCGCCCCGGAGACACAGCACGCAGAGCCGGCGCAGGATACCCTGGACCAAAACTGCGTACTGGCGACCAGACCCGCTGAGCAGGCACCATACGCCCTGGCTCGATGCCCACACTCGCATGGCACTTTCGGGGGGCTGCCCTATAGCGCACTGGACTATGGGCACGTACTGGCGACACCGTGCGCTTAACCGCATAACACGGTGCCTGACCAGTAATGCGCTGCTTATAATAAGCACGAGGAGTGAGCTCAGGTCTGATACCTGGCTTAGTACCACACCTCGTCTGCCCCCCAAAAAAATTGGGCTGCCTCTCGTACCTGTCGCACTGCCGTGCTGCCTCCTCATATCGCCGCCGCTCAGCTTTCGCTGCCTCCAGCTCTGCTTTGAGGCGGCGATATTCCCCAGCCTGTGCCCAGGGTCCCTCTCCGTTCAGTATCTCCTCCCATGTCCAGGAGTCCTGTGATGCTGGCCGCTGTTGTTGCTGCTGCTGCTGTCACTGTCTTTTACCACGCCGCTTGGTCCTTGGTTGGTGGGTGATTCTGTCAGGGTTTTCCTGTGGTGAAGGAGAAGCGGACCAAAATGCAGCGTGGTGGTTATTCATGTTCTTTAATTTATAAAGACACTACACATGAGATAACTAACAAAAACAACAAACGTGCGAAAACCTAAAACAGTCCCATCTGGTACAAAGACAGGAACAATCACCCACAAACACACAGTGAAACCCAGGCTACCTAAGTATGATTCTCAATCAGAGACAACTAATGACACCTGCCTCTGATTGAGAACCATACTAGACCGAAACATAGAAATACCCCCAAAACATAGAAAAACAAACATAGACTGCCCACCCAACTCATGCCCTGACCATACTAAATAATGACAAAACAAAGGAAATAAAGGTCAGAACGTGACACTACCCTTAACCTTACTGTGACAGTTGATACAAAAATAACCTCTCCTTTATAGGCTACCCTTACCCTTACTGTGACAGCAATGTGTCTGCTGTCTTTATTATCATGGCCGTGCTTCTACATCTGCATTGCTTGCTGATTGGGGTTTTAGGCTGGGTTTCTGTGTAGCACTTTGTGACATCGGTGATGTATAAAGGGGCTGTATAAATACGTTTGATTGATTGTTTAGCCAAGTAGCCGACCCATGAAAAGGTTTCTAAAGGGTTTTGCTCGTGAGGCTTTTGCCGACATGTTTTTTGTTTTTGTTTGTTGCATTATTCACAGGCCGATCTACAGCCTGTCGTGCATTTGGTTTGTTTTCATCCCCATTTCCAATGAGTTCTAGTCCATTTACCAAAGACGCGCTCATCCAAACGTGGGCTATTCAAATGTTCCAGTCCAGTAGGTCATATCAACCGGTAGGCTTTATCTGACTTATTGACAATGTGTCTCACACATACAATACAATTTACAGGAACCTAGCATTTTATATTTCAGGAGACGTGTGAGACATAAAGACCTATAGGCCTACTTGTTGAAGCCAATTACAACAACATTGATTGTCAACACAGATTTAAAAAATGTGTTTACTGTTGCTAATGTTATTTATAAAGCGTAGAATCAATCCACAATGGACTAGGACTGAATATTCCGTGCTGAGTTGATGGCAATGCAAAGGCTGTCACTAACCTACAGAACTTGAGACAAACGCATTGCAGTATTAAGCCACGCAACAGCTTGATTGGCCAGTGAGTGGCCAAGCCCTCATCACACCTGTAACTTGTTCATTCATCAATTTATTTACCTTAATTTTACTAGGCAAGTCAGTTAAGAACAAATTCTTATTTTCAATGACGGCCTAGTTAACTGCCTGTTCAGGGTCAGAACGACAGATTTGTACCTTGTCAGCTCAGGGATTTGAACTTGCAACCTTTCGGTTACTAGTCCAACGCTCTAACCACTAGGCTACCCTGCCGCCCCATCAATATCCAGCCCTTTCACACCATCGCCAACTTATTGTACTCATACTAAAGACTGTGAAAATAGCTCAAATATTTCGGACACACCCCCGGAACTACCGCGGGGCTTAGATAAGGAAGGACAGAGGACATGTGCATTTATATGGCTCTCATTACGGCCAAACGATATGCTATAGGTTGAGTTAGGTTGACTGGTTCAAAACGAGGACGAAGAAGAGACAACAAATCTTGGAGAATAACCCAGGACATTGCCCAGACAGACATGAGGGTATGATAGGGCCTCCTGTAACTCAACATGCACTGTGATACAGCTGTTGGGGTTGGGGGATGTTGTGGTAGTTACTACCACATGCTTTTCCTTGTGGTTTGACTGCACTCTCCATCAGGACCAGAGTATAAACAACGGTTGCCACAAAGTGCCCTGTAGTAACCAACCCTGTAGACAGAGAGCAAGCAGCAGGACGGTGGTGAGGAAACACTCCTTTCTGACACGTACATGCTTCACCTGTGTTTGGAATAGATTTGTAAGGGCTTCTCCATCAGGGACAGAGTGAGTTTGATAGAGAGGTACAGCTGACCACAACAGCTACTGTAGTAGATGATATTTTCCCAGGTCGGGTCAGGAAGCTTGGTATCACTTCACTCCAGAGAGATCCCGGTGGAATGATAAATCCATTACTATAAAAAAACGAAATGAAGGGATATTTTTAGGTGATTGGAATATGTTGTGGAGAAAAGCACCCGCTTCAGGACACATGGGGAAAGCTGGACCATCCGCCTTTCAAGTCATGCAGACCTCGAAGGGTTTATTGGCTCAGTTCAACAAACGTTTTAAAACCATTAAGAGTAAATCTTTTTTAATCACTTCTACACACCACAACACAATGGTGTTGTCTACATGACAGGACTGTCATAGACGCAGAGGAAACGAACACACTGGTCTGCATTTGAAAATGAGAAACTCCCTATGGAGCTGCTTCACACAAATCAGAAACACACTCTGGGCCTGGTTCCAACCTCTGTCTGGGGAGAGGAAAGAAAGAGAATCAAGAACGTACCTCAGAATGCTACAATATGTACCAATCTAAGTGATATGGAGAGAAGAAAAGCGTGGTGGTTTTCTTGAGACCTGGTTGTGACCTATTAAGCCTGAGACCGGTTACGGTGAGACCTGTTGGGATGAGACTAATTGAGATGAGACCTGTTGGGATGAGACCTGTTGGGATAAGACCTGTTGGGATGAGACTAATTGAAATGAGACCTGTTGGGATGAGACCTGTTGGGATGAGACCTGTTGAGATGAGACCTGTTGGGATGAGACCTGTTGAGATGAGACCTGTTGAGATGAGACCTGTTGAGATGAGACCTGTTGGGATGAGACCTGTTGGGATGAGACCTGGTTGTGACCTATTAAGGCTGAGACCTGTTAAGATGAGACCTGTTGAGATGAGACCTGTTGGGATAAGACCTGTTGGGAAGAGGCCAGTTGGGATGAGACCTGTTGGGATGAGACCTGTTGTTATGAGACCTGTTGGGATGAGACCTGTTAAGATGAGACCTGTTGAGATGAGACCTGTTGGGATGAGACCTGTTGAGATGACACATGTTGGGATGAGACCTGTTGGGATGAGACCTGTTGAGATGAGACCTGTTGGGATGAGACCTGTTGGGATGAGATCTGGTTGTGACCTATTAAGGCTGAGACCTGTTGGGATGAGACCTGTTGGGATGAGACCTGTTAAGATGAGACCTGTTGGGATGAGACCTGTTGAGATGAGACCTGTTGGGATGAGACCTGTCGAGATGAGACCTGTTGAGATGAGACCTGTTGGGATGAGACCTGTTAAGATGAGACCTGTTGGGATGAGACCTGTTGAGATGAGACCTGTTGGGATGAGACCTGTTGGGATGAGACCTATTGAGATCCCTTACACACACACACACACGCGCACGCGCACGCACACACACACACACACACACACACACACACACACACACACACACACACACACACACACACACACACACACACACACACACACACACACACACGAGTCCTGGGCAGGTTGATGAATTAACTGCCCCTCCAGCATCTTAAGCTGGCAGAGAGGTGGCAGGGCTGTGGTCTGGTTCCCTTTCTTCACTGTATTGCCTTACCACCCAGCAGAACCTGTACTCTGTGTGTGTGCCAGGGTCTGTATCTGGACCTACTGTCTTTCACTCAGTATGTGGTTCAGGACCAGGCTGGCAACGAAACAACACACAACTGTTTCTGACCAACACTCTTTTTCCTCCCTCTTCCTGTCCTCAGTTCAACCTAAAGGGCTGTTTTGTATGGCCAGCTGAATGCAGCAGAGCTTCATTCAGGAATGGCTTGTAAATGTTGTAATGTTTATTCACCCATACAGTAGGTTGTAATGTTTATTCACCCATACAGTAGGTTGTAATGTTTATTCATCCATACATACAGTAGGTTGTAGTGTTTATTCACCCATACATACAGTAGGTTGTAATGTTTATTCACCCATACATACAGTAGGTTGTAATGTTTATTCACCCATACAGTAGGTTGTAATGTTTATTTACCCATACAGTAGGTTGTAGTGTTTATTCACCCATACATTAGGTTGTAATGTTTATTCACCCATACATACAGTAGGTTGTAATGTTTATTCACCCATACATACAGTAGGTTGTAATGTTTATTCACCCATACAGTAGGTTGTAATGTTTATTCACCTATACAGTAGGTTGTAATGTTTATTTACCCATACAGTAGGTTGTAGTGTTTATTCACCCATACATACAGTAGGTTGTAATGTTTATTCACCCATACATACAGTAGGTTGTAATGTTTATTCACCCATACAGTAGGTTGTAATGTTTATTTACCCATACAGTAGGTTGTAGTGTTTATTCACCCATACATTAGGTTGTAATGTTTATTCACCCATACATACAGTAGGTTGTAATGTTTATTCACCCATACAGTAGGTTGTAGTGTTTATTCACCTATACAGTAGGTTGTAATGTTTATTTACCCATACAGTAGGTTGTAATGTTTATTCACCCATACAGTAGGTTGTAGTGTTTATTCACCTATACATACAGTAGGTTGTAGTGTTTATTCACCCATACAGTAGGTTGTAATGTTTATTCACCCATACAGTAGGTTGTAGTGTTTATTCACCCATACAGTAGGTTGTAATGTTTATTCACCCATACAGTAGGTTGTAAAATGTATTCACCCATACAGTAGGTTGTAATGTTTATTCACCCATACAGTAGGTTGTAGTGTTTATTCACCAATACATACAGTAGGTTGTAATGTTTATTGACCCATACATACAGTAGGTTGTAGTGTTTATTCACCCATACATACAGTAGGTTGTAGTGTTTATTCACCCATACATACAGTAGGTTGTAGTGTTTATTCACCAATACATACAGTAGGTTGTAGTGTTTATTCACCTATACATACAGTAGGTTGTAGTGTTTATTCACCTATACATACAGTAGGTTGTAATGTTTATTCACCCATACAGTAGGTTGTAGTGTTTATTCACCCATACAGTAGGTTGTAATGTTTATTCACCCATACAGTAGGTTGTAAAATTTATTCACCCTTACAGTAGGTTGTAATGTTTATTCACCCATACAGTAGGTTGTAGTGTTTATTCACCAATACATACAGTAGGTTGTAATGTTTATTCACCCATACATACAGTAGGTTGTAGTGTTTATTCACCCATACATACAGTAGGTTGTAGTGTTTATTCACCCATACATACAGTAGGTTGTAGTGTTTATTCACCCATACAGAAGGTTGTAATGTTTATTTACCCATACAGTAGGTTGTAATGTTTATTCACCCATACAGTAGGTTGTAGTGTTTATTCACCTATACATACAGTAGGTTGTAGTGTTTATTCACCCATACAGTAGGTTGTAATGTTTATTCACCCATACAGTAGGTTGTAGTGTTTATTCACCCATACAGTAGGTTGTAATGTTTATTCACCCATACAGTAGGTTGTAAAATGTATTCACCCATACAGTAGGTTGTAATGTTTATTCACCCATACAGTAGGTTGTAGTGTTTATTCACCAATACATACAGTAGGTTGTAATGTTTATTGACCCATACATACAGTAGGTTGTAGTGTTTATTCACCCATACATACAGTAGGTTGTAGTGTTTATTCACCCATACATACAGTAGGTTGTAGTGTTTATTCACCAATACATACAGTAGGTTGTAGTGTTTATTCACCTATACATACAGTAGGTTGTAGTGTTTATTCACCTATACATACAGTAGGTTGTAATGTTTATTCACCCATACAGTAGGTTGTAGTGTTTATTCACCCATACAGTAGGTTGTAATGTTTATTCACCCATACAGTAGGTTGTAAAATTTATTCACCCATACAGTAGGTTGTAATGTTTATTCACCCATACAGTAGGTTGTAGTGTTTATTCACCAATACATACAGTAGGTTGTAATGTTTATTCACCCATACATACAGTAGGTTGTAGTGTTTATTCACCCATACATACAGTAGGTTGTAGTGTTTATTCACCCATACATACAGTAGGTTGTAGTGTTTATTCACCCATACAGAAGGTTGTAATGTTTATTCACCCATACAGTAGGTTGTAATGTTTATTCACCCATACATACAGTAGGTTGTAGTGTTTATTCACCCATACAGTAGGTTGTAATGTTTATTCACCCATACATACAGTAGGTTGTAATGTTTATTCACCCATACATACAGTAGGTTGTAATGTTTATTCACCCATACATACAGTAGATTGTAATGTTTATTCACCCATACAGTAGGTTGTAGTGTTTATTCACCCATACAGTAGGTTGTAATGTTTATTCACCCATACAGTAGGTTGTAATGTTTATTCACCCATACATACAGTAGGTTGTAGTGTTTATTCACCCATACAGTAGGTTGTAATGTTTATTCACCTATACATACAGTAGGTTGTAATGTTTATTCATCCATACAGTAGGTTGTAGTGTTTATTCACCTATACAGTAGGTTGTAATGTTTATTCATCCATACAGTAGGTTGTAGTGTTTATTCACCTATACAGTAGGTTGTAATGTTTATTCACCCATACAGTAGGTTGTAATGTTTATTCACCCATACAGTAGGTTGTAGTGTTTATTCACCCATACAGTAGGTTGTAATGTTTATTCATCCATACATACAGTAGGTTGTAGTGTTTATTCACCCATACATACAGTAGGTTGTAATGTTTATTCACCCATACATACAGTAGGTTGTAATGTTTATTCACCCATACATACAGTAGGTTGTAATGTTTATTCACCCATGCAGTAGGTTGTAATGTTTATTCACCCATACAGTAGGTTGTAATGTTTATTTACCCATACAATAGGTTGTAGTGTTTATTCACCCATACATTAGGTTGTAATGTTTATCCACCCATACATACAGTAGGTTGTAATGTTTATTCACCTATACAGTAGGTTGTAATGTTTATTTACCCATACAGTAGGTTGTAGTGTTTATTCCCCCATACATACAGTAGGTTGTAATGTTTATTCACCCATACATACAGTAGGTTGTAATGTTTATTCACCCATACATTAGGTTGTAATGTTTATTCACCCATACATACAGTAGGTTGTAATGTTTATTCACCCATACATACAGTAGGTTGTAGTGTTTATTCACCCATACATACAGTAGGTTGTAGTGTTTATTCACCTATACATACAGTAGGTTGTAGTGTTTATTCACCTATACATACAGTAGGTTGTAATGTTTATTCACCCATACAGTAGGTTGTAGTGTTTATTCATCCATACAGTAGGTTGTAATGTTTATTCACCCATACAGTAGGTTGTAAAATTTATTCACCCATACAGTAGGTTGTAATGTTTATTCACCCATACAGTAGGTTGTAGTGTTTATTCACCAATACATACAGTAGGTTGTAATGTTTATTCACCCATACATACAGTAGGTTGTAGTGTTTATTCACCCATACATACAGTAGGTTGTAGTGTTTATTCACCCATACATTATTCACCCATACAGAAGGTTGTAATGTTTATTCACCCATACAGTAGGTTGTAATGTTGTAGTGTTTATTCACCCATACAGTAGGTTGTAATGTTTATTCACCCATACATACAGTAGGTTGTAATGTTTATTCACCATACATACAGTAGGTTGTAATGTTTATTCACCCATACATACAGTAGGTTGTAATGTTTATTCACCCATACAGTAGGTTGTAGTGTTTATTCACCCACACAGTAGGTTGTAATGTTTATTCACCCATACAGTAGGTTGTAATGTTTATTCACCCATACATACAGTAGGTTGTAGTGTTTATTCACATACAGTAGGTTGTAATGTTTATTCACCTATACATACAGTAGGTTGTAATGTTTATTCATCCATACAGTAGGTTGTAGTGTTTATTCACCATACAGTAGGTTGTAATGTTTATTCAATGTTTATTGTTTATTCACCCATACAGTAGGTTGTAGTGTTTATTCACCCATACAGTAGGTTGTAATGTTTATTCATCCATACATACAGTAGGTTGTAGTGTTTATTCACCCATACATACAGTAGGTTGTAATGTTTATTCACCCATACATACAGTAGGTTGTAATGTTTATTCACCCATACATACAGTAGGTTGTAATGTTTATTCACCCATGCAGTAGGTTGTAATGTTTATTCACCCATACAGTAGGTTGTAATGTTTATTTACCCATACAGTAGGTTGTAGTGTTTATTCACCCATACATTAGGTTGTAATGTTTATCCACCCATACATACAGTAGGTTGTAATGTTTATTCACCTATACAGTAGGTTGTAATGTTTATTTACCCATACAGTAGGTTGTAGTGTTTATTCACCCATACATACAGTAGGTTGTAATGTTTATTCACCCATACATACAGTAGGTTGTAATGTTTATTCACCCATACATACAGTAGGTTGTAGTGTTTATTCACCTATACATACAGTAGGTTGTAGTGTTTATCCACCCATACATACAGTAGGTTGTAATGTTTATTCACCTATACAGTACGTTGTAATGTTTATTCACCCATACAGTAGGTTGTAATGTTTATTCACCCGTACATACAGTAGGTTGTAATGTTTATTCACCCATACAGTAGGTTGTAGTGTTTATTCACCCATACATACAGTAGGTTGTAATGTTTATTCACCCATACATACAGTAGGTTGTAATGTTTATTCACCCATACAGTAGGTTGTAGTGTTTATTCACCTATACAGTAGGTTGTAATGTTTATTTACCCATACAGTAGGTTGTAATGTTTATTCACCTATACAGTAGGTTGTAATGTTTATTCACCCATACAGTAGGTTGTAATGTTTATTCACCTATACAGTAGGTTGTAATGTTTATTCACCCATACAGTAGGTTGTAGTGTTTATTCACCCATACATACAGTAGGTTGTAATGTTTATTCACCCATACATACAGTAGGTTGTAATGTTTATTCACCCATACAGTAGGATGTAGTGTTTATTCACCTATACAGTAGGTTGTAATGTTTATTTTCAGTAGGTTGTAATGTTTATTCACCCATACAGTAGGTTGTAGTGTTTATTCACCTATACATACAGTAGGTTGTAGTGTTTATTCACCCATACAGTAGGTTGTAATGTTGATTCACCCATACAGTAGGTTGTAATGTTTATTCACCCATACAGTAGGTTGTAATGTTTATTCACCCATACAGTAGGTTGTAGTGTTTATTCACCCATACAGTAGGTTGTAATGTTTATTCACCCATACGTAGGTTGCAATGTTTATTCACCCATACAGTAGGTTGTAATGTTTATTCACATACAGTAGGTTGTAGTGTTTATTCACCCATACATACAGTAGGTTGTAGTGTTTATTCACCCATACATACAGTAGGTTGTAGTGTTTATTCACCCATACATACAGTAGGTTGTAGTGTTTATTCACCCATACATACAGTAGGTTGTAGTGTTTATTCACCCATACATACAGTAGGTTGTAATGTTTATTCACCCATACAGTAGGTTGTAATGTTTATTCACCCAGTAGGTTGTAATGTTTATTCACCCATACAGTAGGTTGTAATGTTTAGTGTTTAGGTTGTAACCCACCCATACAGTAGGTTGTAGTGTTTATTCACCCATACAGTAGGTTGTAATGTTTATTCACCCATACAGTAGGTTGTAATGTTTATTCACCCATACAGTAGGTTGTAATGTTTATTCACCTATACAGTAGGTTGTAATGTTTATTCACCCATACAGTAGGTTGTAGTGTTTATTCACCCATACAGTAGGTTGTAATGTTTATTCACCCATACAGTAGGTTGTAATGTTGTAGGTTGTAATGTTTATTCACCTATACAGTAGGTTGTAATGTTTATTCACCCATACAGTAGGTTGTAGTGTTTATTCACCCATACAGTAGGTTGTAATGTTTATTCACCCATACAGTAGGTTGTAATGTTTATTCACCCATACAGTAGGTTGTAATGTTTATTCACCTATACAGTAGGTTGTAATGTTTATTCACCCATACAGTAGGTTGTAGTGTTTATTCACCCATACAGTAGGTTGTAATGTTTATTCACCCATACAGTAGGTTGTAATGTTTATTCACCCATACATTAGGTTGTAATGTTTATTCATCCATACATACAGTAGGTTGTAGTGTTTATTCACCCATACAGTAGGTTGTAATGTTTATTACACAGTAGGTTGTAATGTTTATTCACCCATACATACAGTAGGTATTTGTAATGTTTATTCACCCAGTAGGTTGTAGTGTTTATTACATACAGTAGGTTGTAATGTTTATTTCAGTAGGTTGTAATGTTTATTCACCCATACAGTAGGTTGTAATGTTTATTCACCTATACAGTAGTTTTGTAATGTTTATTTATTCCCATACAGTAGGTTGTAGTGTTTATTCACCCATACATTAGGTTGTAATGTTTATTCACCCATACAGTAGGTTGTAATGTTTATTCACCCATACATACAGTAGGTTGTAATGTTTATTCACCCATACATACAGTAGGTTGTAATGTTTATTCACCATACAGTAGGTTGTAATGTTTATTCACCCGTACATACAGTAGGTTGTAATGTTTATACATACAGTAGGTTGTAGTTGTTTATTCACCTATACATACAGTAGGTTGTAATGTTTATTCACCCATACAGTAGGTTGTAGTGTTTATTCACCATACAGTAGGTTGTAATGTTTATTCACAGTAGGTTGTAATGTTTATTCACCTATACAGTAGGTTGTAATGTTTATTCACCCATACAGTAGGTTGTAATGTTTATTCACCTATACAGTAGGTTGTAATGTTTATTCACCCATACAGTAGGTTGTAGTGTTTATTCACCCATACATACAGTAGGTTGTAATGTTTATTCACCCATACATACAGTAGGTTGTAATGTTTATTCACCCATACAGTAGGATGTAGTGTTTATTCACCTATACAGTAGGTTGTAATGTTTATTTACCCATACAGTAGGTTGTAATGTTTATTCACCCATACAGTAGGTTGTAGTGTTTATTCACCTATACATACAGTAGGTTGTAGTGTTTATTCACCCATACAGTAGGTTGTAATGTTGATTCACCCATACAGTAGGTTGTAATGTTTATTCACCCATACAGCAGGTTGTAATGTTTATTCACCCATACAGTAGGTTGTAATGTTTATTCACCCATACAGTAGGTTGTAGTGTTTATTCACCCATACAGTGGGTTGTAATGTTTATTCACCCATACAGTACGTTGCAATGTTTATTCACCCATACAGTAGGTTGTAATGTTTATTCACCCATACAGTAGGTTGTAATGTTTATTCACCCATACAGTAGGTTGTAGTGTTTATTCACCCATACATACAGTAGGTTGTAGTGTTTATTCACCCATAAATACAGTAGGTTGTAGTGTTTATTCACCCATACATACAGTAGGTTGTAGTGTTTATTCACCCATACATACAGTAGGTTGTAATGTTTATTCACCCATACAGTAGGTTGTAATGTTTATTCACCCATACAGTAGGTTGTAATGTTTATTCACCCATACAGTAGGTTGTAGTGTTTATTCACCCATACATACAGTAGGTTGTAGTGTTTATTCACCCATAAATACAGTAGGTTGTAGTGTTTATTCACCCATACATACAGTAGGTTGTAGTGTTTATTCACCCATACATACAGTAGGTTGTAATGTTTATTCACCCATACATACAGTAGGTTGTAGTGTTTATTCACCCATACATATAGTAGGTTGTAGTGTTTATGCACCCATACATACAGTAGGTTGTAGTGTTTATTCACCCATACATACAGTAGGTTGTAATGTTTATTCACCCATACAGTAGGTTGTAATGTTTATTCACCCATACAGTAGGTTGTAATGTTTATTCACCCATACATACAGTAGGTTGTAATGTTTATTCACCCATACAGTAGGTTGTAATGTTTATTCACCCATACAGTTGGTTGTAATGTTTATTCACCCATACAGTAGGTTGTAATGTTTATTCACCCATACATACAGTAGGTTGTAATGTTTATTCACCCATACAGTAGGTTGTAATGTTATTCACCCATACAGTAGGTTGTAGTGTTTATTCACCCATACAGTAGGTTGTAATGTTTATTCACCCATACAGTAGGTTGTAGTGTTTATTCACCCATACATACAGTAGGTTGTAGTGTTTATTCACCCATACAGTAGGTTGTAATGTTTATTCACCCATACATACAGTAGGTTGTAGTGTTTATTCACCCATACAGTAGGTTGTAATGTTTATTCACCCATACATACAGTAGGTTGTAGTGTTTATTCACCCATACAGTAGGTTGTAGTGTTTATTCACCCATACAGTAGGTTGTAATGTTTATTCACCCATACAGTAGGTTGTAATGTTTATTCACCCATACAGTAGGTTGTAATGTTTATTCACCCATACAGTAGGTTGTAATGTTTATTCACCCATACATACAGTAGGTTGTAGTGTTTATTCAGCCATACATACAGTAGGTTGTAGTGTTTATTCACCCATACATACAGTAGGTTGTAATGTTATTCACCCATACAGTAGGTTGTAGTGTTTATTCACCCATACAGTAGGTTGTAATGTTTATTCACCCATACAGTAGGTTGTAATATTTATTCACCCATACAGTAGGTTGTAGTGTTTATTCACCCATACAGTAGGTTGTAATGTGTATTCACCCAACATCAGTTCAAGGTGATGAGGTGTCCACAGGTAGAACACCAGTTAAAGGTGGGTGAGGTGTCCACAGGTAGATAATCAGTTAAAGCTGGGTGAGGTGTCCACAGTGATGAGGTGTCCACATGTAGAACACCAGTTAAAGGTGGGTGAGGTGTCCACAGGTAGATCGTCAGTTAAAGCTGGGTGAGGTGTCCACAGGTAGAACATCAGTTAAAGGTGATGAGGTGTCCACAGGTAGAACATCAGTTAAAGGTGATGAGGTGTCCACAGGTAGAACACCAGTTAAAGGTGGGTGAGGTGCCCACAGGTAGAACATCAGTTAAAGGGGTTGAGGTGTCCACAGGTAGAACACTAGTTAAAGGTGGGTGAGGTGTCCACAGGTAGAACACCAGTTAAAGGTGGGTGAGGTGTCCACAGGTAGAACACCAGTTAAAGGTGGGTGAGGTGCCCACAGGTAGATCATCAGTTAAAGATGTTTGAGGTGTCCACAGGTGGATAATTGTAAGTCGCTCTGGAAAAGAGCGTCTGCTAAATGACTTAAATGTAAATGTAAATGTACCTCGTTTGAACAACATAACAAATATGAACCACTGTACTGCATTTGTGCTTGCAGGAAATAAAGAAGACTTCATAAAAAGGCTTATTGTCTTAATTTGACACTGGGGATGTGAATCAATCAATCAATCAGAAATGATGGTAGCAGATTGTCTCTCTGACTGCTCTTCCATCTGGTGCGTCAGGGGGCTGGTCTCGATCATTATCAGGATCTTTCACCGGTTGAGTAGGACGCATAGAGATATATATATATAACCCTATAACTAAAGGTTCAAAGGACGTAGCTTGCAGGGTACCACTAAAGTGACACGGAGTTTTGTACCCCTTTAATAATCCTAGAAAAAAATTCCCTGTCTTAGGTCAGTTAGGATCACCACTTTTATTTTAAGAATGTCAGAATAATAGTTGAGAGAATGATTTATTTAAACTTTTATTTATTTCATGACATTCCCAGTGGGTCAGAAAGTTTACATACACTCAATTAGTATTTGGTAGTGTTGCCTTTAAACCGTTTAATTTGGGTCAAACATTTCAAGCAGCCTTCCACAAGCTTCCCACAATAAGTTGGTGTAACAGAGTCAGGTTTGTAGGCCTCCTTGCTCGCACACACTTTTTCAGTTCTGCCCACATATTTTCTATGGGATTGAGGTCAGGGCTTTGTGATGGCCACTCCAATACCTTGACTTTGTCGACCTTAAGCCATTTTGCCACAACTTTGGAAGTATGCTTGGGGTCATTGTCCATTTGGAAGAGCCATTTGCGACCAAGCTTTAACTTCCTGACTGATGTCTTGAGATGTTGCTTCAATATATCCACGTAATTTTCCAACCTCATTAAGCCATCTAGTTTGTGAAGTGCACCAGTCCCACCTGCAGCAAAGCACCCCCACAACATGATGCTGCCACCCCCCTGCTTCACGGTTGGGATGGTGTTCTTCGGCTTGCTAGCCTCCCCCTTTTCCCTCCAAACATAACGATGGTCATTATGGCAAAACAGTTCTATTTAAAAAAAAATTACCCCCTTTTTCATGGTATCCAATTGTCTCATCACTACAAGTCCCGTACGGGCTCGGGAGAGACAAAGGTCGAAAGCCATGCGTTCTCCGAAACACAACCCAACCAAGCCTCACTGCTTCTTAACACAGCGTCCATCCAACCCGGAAGCCAGCCGCACCAATGTGTCGGAGGAAACACCATGCACCTGGTGACCTTGCGTGCACTGCACCCGGCCCGCCACAGGAGTCGCTGGTGCACCATGAGACAAGGATATCCCTACCGGCCAAACCCTCCCTAACCCGGACGACACTAGGCCAATTGTGCTTCGCCCCACGGACCTCCCGGTCGTGGCCGGCTGCGACAGAGCCTGGGCGCGAACCCAGAGTCTCTGGTGCTCTAGACCACTGCGCCACCTGGGAGGCCAAACAGTTCTATTTTTGTTTTCGATACAGTGAGTTACAAGTGAAATAATCTGTCTGTAAACAATTGTTAGAAAAATTATGTGTGTCATGCACAGAGTAGATGTCCTAAATGACTTGCTTAAACTATAGTTTGTTAACAAGAAATGTGTGGAGTGTTTGAAAAATTCGTTTTAATAACTCCAACCTAAGTGTACATAAACTTCACCTGTACAAGACATTACCTCTCCCACCATTACTCCTGAAAATGTATAAGCACACATTAGCAACACCTAATCTGATCAGTAAAGAGACCCTGTTTAATCTATTTACTTCTGTGTTTAGGAGGCCTCACTCACTCACTCACTCACTCACTCACTCACTCACTCACTCACTCACTCACTCACTCACTCACTCACTCACTCACTCACTCACTCACTCACTCACTCACTCACTCACTCACTCACTCACACATAACAGGATTTCCATACAGATCCATGGGATTCTTGGCAGAGGCAGTGTGATGAGGCCTTCGGGGTGAATGTACCAGTTAAGAAACCTTTTCCACACCCAGGCATCACAGAGCCCTGTATGAGGGTACACCTGCATGAGTTTGTTTGTTAACCCTGGTACCTTAGCAGTGGGTAAAAAGGAGAGATTGAGATATGAGCCTAAGAGACACAACTGACCGAGATCTGAACACAGACATTTCTCACATAACCTAATATCTAATTGTATATGCTGTTGACACCGCAGGAGATGGAAGAGGACGTACAGAGCGTGGGCTATGAAATGTACTAGGCTCTGATGGTGGGGCAGAAGAGATACGGCTAATTTCTTTGTGTGGTTGGGTAGCAAGTAAGTAAGAAATGTCTAATATTTGATGTAATTTTATTCTCAGTATGTAAGAATAATAATAAGAATAATTTATTTTCAAAAGTTTTTCTTTATTATACAACAAGGTTTCTCAACTGGGTGCCCACTGGCCGAATTTAGCTTGAGGGTGGTTTTCCCCCCCAAGTTTTCTGAGCAAATGTATTATTTATTTTTTCATTGTTGGTTGGTCATAGTAGACTGTAAAAACACCAGGAAATCAGTGAGTTATTTTAATTTAAGAAATCTGTTTCCAAGTATTGGCACGCATAATAGAGAGACTTGATCGTATACAAAGGTTTGAAATGATTATATTTTAGTCAAAAATGTATTTCTGTTTTGGCTTCTTGCGGCCAATTTGCAGTCCACAATTTTTTTTGTAATTATGTCCCCCCTGTTGTACAGTGTTTTTAATGAGGGAAACCTTACACAGGGTTAGAGAATTAACTCTTGTCAGATTGTAAAATTGTCATCAACATTAACATCTCAGTAGAGCTGGAAGGGAGACAGAGAGAGAGGGAGACAGACAGAGACAGACAGAGAGACCTGGGAGAGAGAGAGAGATAACTGGGAGACAGATAGAGAGAGAGTGAGACAGACAGAGACACACAGAGAGACAGACAGAGAGGCCTGGGAGAGAGAGAGAGAGAGAACTGGGAGACAGAGAGAGAGAGTGAGACAGACAGAGACACACAGAGAGACAGACAGAGAGACCTGGGAGAGAGAGAGAGAGAGAACTGGGAGACAGAGAGAGAGAGTGAGACAGACAGAGACACACAGAGAGACATACAGAGAGAGAGAGAGAACTGGGAGACAGAGAGAGACCTGGGAGACAGAGAGACCTGGGAGAGAGAGAGACCTGGGAGAGACAGAAAGAGAGAACTGGGAGACACAGAGAGAGAGCGAGACAGACAGAGACACACAGAGAGACAGACAGAGAGACCTGGGAGAGAGAGAGCGAGAACTGGGAGACAGAGAGAGAACTGGTAGTGAGAACTTGGGGAGAGAACTGGTAGCGAGAGAGAGACACAATTAGACCCAACCAAATCATGAGAAAACAAAAAGAGCATTACTTGACACATTGGAAAGAATTCAGAGCAAACTAGAATGCTATTTGGCCCTAAACAGAGAGTACATAGTGGCAGAATACCTGACCACTGTGACTGACCTAAATTTAAGGAAAGCTTTGACTATGTACAGACTCAATGAGCATAACCTTGCTATTGAGAAAGGCCGCCGTAGGCAGACATGGCTCTCAAGAGAAGACAGGCTATGTGCTCACTGCCCACAAAATGAGGTGGAAACTGAGCTGCACTTCCTAACCTCCTGGCAAATGTATGGCCATATTAGAGGCACATATTTCCCTCAGATTACCCAGATCCACAAAGAAATCGAAAAAACAAACCCGATTTTTGATAAATTCCCATATCTACTGGGTGAAATACCAGTGTGCCATCACAGCAGCAAGATTTGTGACCTGTTGCCACAAGAAAAGGGCAACCAGTGAAGAACAAACACCATTGTAAATACAACCCATATTTATGTTAATTTATGTTAATTTGTACTTGAACTATTTTGCACATTTTTACAGCACTGTATATAATATGACATTTGAAATGTATTTATTCTTTTGGAACTTCTGTGAGTGTAATGTTGACTGTTCATTTTTATTGTTTATTTCACTTTTGTTTATTATCTACTTCACTTGCTTTGGCAATGTTAACATATGTTTCCCATGCCAATAAAGCCCCTTGAATTGAATTTGAATTGAGAGAGAGAGCGACACCTAAATCAACCATTTATCGGATCATCAAGAACTTCAAGGAGAGCGGTTCAATTGTTGTGAAGAAGGCTTCAGGGCGCCCAAGACAGAGAGCTGGGAGAGAGAGAACAGGGAAAGAGAGAGCTGAGAGAGAGAGAGCTGGGAAAGATTGGGAATGTCATCAACCACACATGAACAACTCACAAACCACAACCAGGAACGCAGAGCTAATGCAAAACATGAAAACACTTACTTTTCATAGCGACTACTACACTGTCACTCTGAGGCACTGGGCGTGTTAAGGATGACACCAGGCAATGTTACGTAAGGCAACATTAGAGCAAAATGCTACTTATTTACTTACAGACATAAGAGTAAAGAACCTTAGGAATAAAATTATACCATTTGTAATGGTGTCACTGATTTCAGGTGGTGGCTTGTGGAAGCAACGTACAGTATTTCACACTCAATAAAAGTATGTGGTTACAAGATGACGCCGATAGAGAGGGTCGCCTCGCTTCGTGTTCTTAGGAAACTATGCAGTACTTTTTTTTAATGTATTATTTCTTACATTACCCAGGAAATATCAATATTTCATCAATAATATTAACAGACACATTTACCCAACTGGACAGCACCCCGCACACAAAAACATTTTCCAACCAGGCAGGTGCGCCACGAAAGTCAGAAATAGCAATAAAATAAATCACTTACCTTTGAAGATCTTCTTCTATTGGCACTCCAAAAGGTCCCAGCTACATCACAAATGGTCCTTCGATAAATTCCTTCTTTATATCCCAGAAACTCAGTTTAGCGGGCCTGCTTTATTCAGCAATCCACCAGTTTCCCTCCTTAAAAATGGTTACAAATTGAATTCCAAACGTTACCAATACACTTCTCCAAAAAGGTCAAACAACATTTATAATCAAACCTCAGGTACCCTAATACGTAAATAAACTATAACATTTAAGAAGAAGAATCGTTATTGTCTTTAGCGGAGATAAACAACAAAGAAAGCGCTCTCATCCATGCGCATGAAAACACTACAGCCAAAATGGGAGCCACTTAAAAAAACTACTAATTCTAGCTCATTTTTCCAAAAACAAGCCTGAAACTCTTTCTAAAGAATGTTGACATCTAGTGGAAGACCTAGGAAGTGCAATCTGGGAGGTTTTCGCCTCATATTAATCATGACAGCCATTTGAAACAGTGGTAGGCTGAAATTATATTTTTCTGGACGGTTTGTCCTCGGTGTTTCGCCTGCCATATCAGTTCTGTTATACTCACAGATATTATTTTAACAGTTTTAGAAACGTTAGGGTGTTTTCTATCCAGATCTTCCAATTATATGTATATCCTAGCTTCTGGGCCTGAGTAATAGGCAGTATACTTTGGGCCCGCTTTTCATCCAGACGTGAAAATACTGCGCCCTAGCCCAAAGAGGTACAATGTCACTTTATATAATGATTACATACCATACATTACTCATCTCATATGTAATGTCGTGGCCAAAAGTTTTGAGAATGACACAAATATGAATTTTCTCAAAGTCTGCTGCCTCAGTTTGTATGATGGCAATTTGCATATTCTTCAGAATGTTATGAAGAGTGATCAGATGAATTGCAATTAATTGCAAAGACCCTCTTTGCCATGCAAATTAACTGACTCCCCCCCAAAACATTTCCACTGCCTTTCAGCCCTGCCACAAAAGGACCAGCTGACATCATGTCAGTGATTCTCTCATTAATTAACACAGGTGTGAGTGTTGACGAGGACAAGGCTGAAGATCACTTTGTCATGCTGATTGAGTTCGAATAACAGACTGGAAGCTTCAAAAGGAGGGTGGTGCTTGGAATCATTGTTCTTCCTCTGTCAAACATGGTTACCTGCAAGGAAACACGTGCTGTCATCATTGCTTTGCACAAAAAGGGCTTCACAGGCAAGGATATTGCTGCCAGTAAGATTGCACCTAAATCAACCATTTATCGGATCATCAAGAACTTAAAGGAGAGCGGTTCAATTGTTGTGAAGAAGGCTTCAGGGCGCCCAAGAAAGTCCAGCAAGTGCCAGGACTGTCTCCTAAGGTTGATTCAGCTGCGGGATCGGGGCACCACCAGGATAGAGCTTGCTCAGGAATGGCAGCAGGCAGATGTGAGTGCATCTGCACGCACAGTGAGATGAAGACTTTTGGAGGATGGCCTCGTGTTAAGAAGGGCAGCAAAGAAGCCACTTTTCTCTAGGAAAAACATCAGGGACAGACTGATATTCTGTGAAAGGTACACGGATTGGACTGCTGAGGACTGTGGTAAAGTAATTTTCTCTGATGAATCCCCTTTCTGATTGTTTGGGGCATCCGGAAAAAGCTTGCCCGGGGAAGACAAGGTCAGAACTATCATCAGTCCTGTGTCATGCCAACAGTAAAGCATCCTGAGACCATTCATGTGTGGGGTTGCTTCTCAGCCAAGGGAGTGGGCTCACTCACAATTTTGCCCAAGAACAAAGCCATGAAAAGAATGGTACCAATACATCCTACGAGAGCAACTTCTCCCAAACATCCAGGAACAGTTTGGTGACAAACAATGCCTTTTTCAGCATGATGGAGCACCTTGCCATAAGGCAAAGTGATGACTAAGTGGCTTGGTGGAACACAACATCGATATTTTGGGTCCATGGCCAGGAAACTCGATAGACCTTAATCCCATTAAGAACTTGTGGTCAATCCTCAAGAGGCTGGTGGACAAACAAAAACCCACAAATTCTGACAAACTCCAAGCATTGATTATGCAAGAATGGGCTGCCATCAGTTAGGATGTGGCCCAGAAGTTAATTGACAGCATGCCGGGGCAGATTGCAGAGGTCTTGAAAAAGAAGGGCCAAGACTGCAAATATTGACTCTTTGCATCAACTTCATGTAATTGTCAATAAAAGCCTTTGACACTTATGAAATGCTTGTAATTATACTTCAGTATTCCATAGTAACATCTGACAAAAATATCTAAAGACACTGAAGCAGCAAACTGTGTGAAAATTAATATTTGTGTCATTCTCAAAACTTTTGGCCTCTCCTTGTTCAGGCGGCGTTCGGCGATCGACGTCACCAGCCTTCTAGCCATCGCCGTTCCACTTTTCATTTTTGATTTGTTTTGTCTTTGTCTTACACACCTGGTTTCAATTCCCCAATTACTTGTTCATTATTTAACCCTCTGTTCCCCCATGCTTGTTTGTGAGTAATCGTTTATTGTATTGCGGTCCGTATTTGTGGCCTTGTATTTATACGACGTGTATTGTTTTATTATTGAGTAAAATTGCTTTATTACTCATATCTGCTGTCCTGTGCCTGACTCATCTCACCAGCTACACACAGACGCTTTACAGTGATACAGTATAAATGGTTCCAAAAGTGTTGTTTAACTAACAGACTCAACTACTTCTCTCCTTCATACCTCTGGAATATCTAGTAATTATCTCTGGTTAGGTTGTAGATACAGTACTACTGAGCTCTGATGTGATGTACGTTGGATTGGAATTCATAAACGAACCGTTGGACATGAGGGGGACCAAATCAAAGAGGCAATTCTCCTGCATTGGTGTGTGTGTGTTAATGTGTGTGTTCTCCTGCATCTTCCCTACAATGCTGCCGTTGATGTTCCTAGACCCAGACGTCATTGGTATACGTTGCCTTTGGCTGGAGAAAAGTGCTGCGCTGTGTTTCCTACCATCACCACCGCTCTCTTTTACACTCCCAGTATCTCATACTGTGCTGAATAAAGGGGTTTCAAGGTGCTTGGGATGTTAATGGTATCCTGTCAAAGCCATCCAGAAAGTAGCTCAACAGTCTTACAGACCAACACTGTTTGTGAAAGACCTCTGTATTCAGATGACATTAGTCAACCGCTGAAGGGTTGGCCTCATGTACAGAATATACTGTATGTGTCGCTGTAAATGCTGACAGTTGGGTAAATGTGTCTGTTAATGCTGACAGTTGGGTAAACATGTCTGTTAATGCTGACAGTTGGGTAAATGTGTCTGTTAATGCTGACAGTTGGGTAAATATGTCTGTAAATGTTGACAGTTGGGTACACGTGTCTGTTAATGCTGACAGTTGGGTAAATGTGTCTGTAAATGTTGACAGTTGGGTAAACGTGTCTGTTAATGCTGACAGTTGGGTAAACGTGTCTGTAAATGTTGACAGTTGGGTAAATGTGTCTGTAAATGTTGACAGTTGGGTAAATATGTCTGTAAATGCTGACAGTTGGGTAAACGTGTCTGTTAATAATGACAGTTGGGTAAACGTGTCTGTAAATGATGACAGTTGGCTAAACGTGTCTGTTAATAATGACAGTTGGGTAAACGTGTCTGTAAATGCTGACAGTTGGGTACACATGTCTGTTAATGCTGACAGTTGGGTAAATGTGTCTGTTAATGCTGACAGTTGGGTAAATATGTCTGTAAATGTTGACAGTTGGGTAAACGTGTCTGTTAATGCTGACAGTTGGGTAAATGTGTCTGTAAATGTTGACAGTTGGGTAAATGTGTCTGTAAATGTTGACAGTTGGGTAAATGTGTCTGTAAATGTTGACAGTTGGGTAAATATGTCTGTAAATGTTGACAGTTGGGTAAATGTGTCTGTAAATGTTGACAGTTGGGTAAATATGTCTGTTAATGCTGACAGTTGGGTAAATGTGTCTGTTAATGCTGACAGTTGTAAATGTTAATGCTGACAGTTGGGTAAATGTGTCTGTAAATGTTGACAGTTGGGTAAATATGTCTGTAAATGTTGACAGTTGGGTAAATGTGTCTGTAAATGTTGACAGTTGGGTAAATATGTCTGTAAATGCTGACAGTTGGGTAAACGTGTCTGTTAATAATGACAGTTGGGTAAACGTGTCTGTAAATGATGACAGTTGGCTAAACGTGTCTGTTAATAATGACAGTTGGGTAAACGTGTCTGTAAATGCTGACAGTTGGGTACACGTGTCTGTTAATGCTGACAGTTGGGTAAATGTGTCTGTTAATGCTGACAGTTGGGTAAACGTGTCTGTTAATGATGACAGTTGGGTAAATGTGTCTGTTAATGCTAACAGTTGGGTAAACGTGTCTGTAAATGTTGACAGTTGGGTAAACGTGTCTGTTAATGCTGACAGTTGGGTAAATGTGTCTGTTAATGCTGACAGTTGGGTAAATGTGTCTGTTAATGCTGACAGTTGGGTAAATGTGTCTGTTAATGCTGACAGTTGGGTACACGTGTCTGTTAATGCTGACAGTTGGGTAAACGTGTCTGTAAATGTTGACAGTTGGGTAAATGTGTCTGTAAATGTTGACAGTTGGGTAAATATGTCTGTAAATGCTGACAGTTGGGTAAACGTGTCTGTTAATAATGACAGTTGGGTAAACGTGTCTGTAAATGATGACAGTTGGCTAAACGTGTCTGTTAATAATGACAGTTGGGTAAACGTGTCTGTAAATGCTGACAGTTGGGTACACGTGTCTGTTAATGCTGACAGTTGGGTAAATGTGTCTGTTAATGCTGACAGTTGGGTAAATATGTCTGTAAATGTTGACAGTTGGGTAAACGTGTCTGTTAATGCTGACAGTTGGGTAAATGTGTCTGTAAATGTTGACAGTTGGGTAAATATGTCTGTAAATGTTGACAGTTGGGTAAATGTGTCTGTAAATGTTGACAGTTGGGTAAATGTGTCTGTAAATGTTGACAGTTGGGTAAATATGTCTGTAAATGTTGACAGTTGGGTAAATGTGTCTGTAAATGTTGACAGTTGGGTAAATATGTCTGTTAATGCTGACAGTTGGGTAAATGTGTCTGTTAATGCTGACAGTTGGGTAAACGTGTATGTTAATGCTGACAGTTGGGTAAATGTGTCTGTAAATGTTGACAGTTGGGTAAATATGTCTGTAAATGTTGACAGTTGGGTAAATGTGTCTGTAAATGTTGACAGTTGGGTAAATATGTCTGTAAATGCTGACAGTTGGGTAAACGTGTCTGTTAATAATGACAGTTGGGTAAACGTGTCTGTAAATGATGACAGTTGGCTAAACGTGTCTGTTAATAATGACAGTTGGGTAAACGTGTCTGTAAATGCTGACAGTTGGGTACACGTGTCTGTTAATGCTGACAGTTGGGTAAATGTGTCTGTTAATGCTGACAGTTGGGTAAACGTGTCTGTTAATGATGACAGTTGGGTAAATGTGTCTGTTAATGCTAACAGTTGGGTAAACGTGTCTGTAAATGTTGACAGTTGGGTAAACGTGTCTGTTAATGCTGACAGTTGGGTAAATGTGTCTGTTAATGCTGACAGTTGGGTAAATGTGTCTGTAAATGATAACAGTTGGGTAAACGTGTCTGTTAATGCTGACAGTTGGGTAAATGTGTCTGTAAATGTTGACAGTTGGGTAAACGTGTCTGTTAATGCTGACAGTTGGGTAAATGTGTCTGTAAATGTTGACAGTTGGGTAAACGTGTCTGTTAATAATGACAGTTGGGTAAACGTGTCTGTAAATGTTGACAGTTGGGTAAACGTGTCTGTTAATAATGACAGTTGGGTAAACGTGTCTGTTAATGATGACAGTTGGGTAAACGTGTATGTTAATAATGACAGTTGGGTAAACGTGTCTGTAAATGCTGACAGTTGGGTACACGTGTCTGTTAATGCTGACAGTTGGGTACACGTGTCTGTTAATGCTGACAGTTGGGTAAACGTGTCTATAAATGTTGACAGTTGGGTAAATGTGTCTGTAAACGATAACAGTTGGGTAAATGTGTCTGTAAATGTTGACAGTTGGGTAAACGTGTCTGTTAATAATGACAGTTGGGTAAACGTGTCTGTAAATGTTGACAGTTGGGTAAACGTGTCTGTTAATAATGACAGTTGGGTAAACGTGTCTGTTAATGATGACAGTTGGGTAAACGTGTCTGTTAATAATGACAGTTGGGTAAACGTGTCTGTAAATGCTGACAGTTGGGTACACGTGTCTGTTAATGCTGACAGTTGGGTAAACGTGTCTGTTAATGATAACATTTGGGTAAATGTGACTATAAATGTTGACAGTTGTTAAATGTGTCTGTAAACGATAACAGTTGGGTAAATGTGTCTGTTAATGCTGACAGTTGGGTAAATGTGTCTGTAAATGTTGACAGTTGGGTAAATATGTCTGTTAATGCTGACAGTTGGGTAAATGTGTCTGTTAATGCTGACAGTTGGGTAAACGTGTCTGTTAATGCTGACAGTTGGGTAAATGTGTCTGTAAATGTTGACAGTTGGGTAAATATGTCTGTAAATGTTGACAGTTGGGTAAATGTGTCTGTAAATGTTGACAGTTGGGTAAATATGTCTGTAAATGCTGACAGTTGGGTAAACGTGTCTGTTAATAATGACAGTTGGGTAAACGTGTCTGTAAATGATGACAGTTGGCTAAACGTGTCTGTTAATAATGACAGTTGGGTAAACGTGTCTGTAAATGCTGACAGTTGGGTACACGTGTCTGTTAATGCTGACAGTTGGGTAAATGTGTCTGTTAATGCTGACAGTTGGGTAAACGTGTCTGTTAATAATGACAGTTGGGTAAACGTGTCTGTAAATGATGACAGTTGGCTAAACGTGTCTGTTAATAATGACAGTTGGGTAAACGTGTCTGTAAATGCTGACAGTTGGGTACACGTGTCTGTTAATGCTGACAGTTACGTAAATGTGTCTGTTAATGCTGACAGTTGGGTAAACGTGTCTGTTAATGATGACAGTTGGGTAAATGTGTCTGTTAATGCTAACAGTTGGGTAAACGTGTCTGTAAATGTTGACAGTTGGGTAAACGTGTCTGTTAATGCTGACAGTTGGGTAAATGTGTCTGTTAATGCTGACAGTTGGGTAAATGTGTCTGTAAATGATAACAGTTGGGTAAACGTGTCTGTTAATGCTGACAGTTGGGTAAATGTGTCTGTAAATGTTGACAGTTGGGTAAACGTGTCTGTTAATGCTGACAGTTTGGGTAAATGTTGACAGTTGGGTAAATGTTGACAGTTGGGTAAACGTGTCTGTTAATAATGACAGTTGGGTAAACGTGTCTGTAAATGATGACAGTTGGGTAAACGTGTCTGTTAATAATGACAGTTGGGTAAATGCTGACGTGTCTGTTAATGCTGACAGTTGGGTACACGTGTCTATAAATGTTGACATAAATGTGTCTGTGATAACAGTTGGGTAAATGTGTCTGTAAATGTGACAGTTGGGTAAACGTGTCTGTTAATAATGACAGTTGTCTGTAAATGTGACAGTTGGGTAAACGTGTGTTAATAATGACAGTTGGGTAAATGTCTGTTAATGATAACATTTGGGTAAATGTGACTATAAATGTTGACAGTTGGGTAAATGTGTCTGTAAACGATAACGGGTAAATGTGTCTGTGATAACAGTTGGGTAAACGTGTCTATAAATGCTGACAGTTGGGTAAATGTGTCTGTAAATGTTGACAGTTGGGTAAACGTGTCTGTTAATGCTGACAGTTGGGTAAATGTGTCTGTAAATGTTGACAGTTGGGTAAACGTGTCTGTAATAATAATGACAGTTGGGTAAACGTGTCTGTAAATGTTGACAGTTGGGTAAACGTGTCTGTTAAATGACAGTTGGGTGACAGTTGGGTAAACGTGTCTGTAAATGCTGACAGTTGGGTAATGTTAATGCTGACAGTTGGGTAAACGTGTCTATAAATGTGACAGTTGGGTAAATGATAACAGTTGGGTAAATGTGTCTGTAAATGTTGACAGTTTAAACGGGTTAATAATGACAGTTGGGTAAACGTGTCTGTAAATGTTGACAGTTGGGTAAACGTGTCTGTTAATAATGACAGTTGGGTAAACGTGTCTGTTAATGATAACATTTGGGTAAATGTGACTATAAATGTTGACAGTTGGGTAAATGTGTCTGTAAACGATAACAGTTGGGTAAATGTGTCTGTAAACGATAACAGTTGGGTAAATGTGTCTGTAAATGATGACAGTTGGGTAAACGTGTCTGTTAATAATGACAGTTGGGTAAACGTGTCTGTAAATGATAACAGTTGGGTACACGTGTCTGTTAATGCTGACAGTTGGGTAAATGTGTCTGTTAATGCTGACAGTTGGGTAAACGTGTCTGTTAATGATGGCAGTTGGGTAAACGTGTCTGTTAATGCTGACAGTTGGGTAAATGTGTCTGTAAATGTTGACAGTTGGGTAAACGTGTCTGTTAATGCTGACAGTTGGGTAAACGTGTCTGTTAATGCTGACAGTTGGGTAAACGTGTCTGTTCAAATCAAAATCAAATCAAATCAAATGTATTTATATAGCCCTTCGTACATCAGCTGATATCTCAAAGTGCTGTACAGAAACCCAGCCTAAAACCCCAAACAGCAAACAATGCAGGTGTAAAAGCACGTTGGCTAGGAAAAACTCCCTAGAAAGGCCAAAACCTAGGAAGAAACCTAGAGAGGAACCAGGCTATGTGGGGTGGCCAGTCCTCTTCTGGCTGTGCCGGGTAGAGATTATAACAGAACATGACCAAGATGTTCAAATGTTCATAAATGACCAGCATGGTTGAATAATAGTAAAGCAGAACAGTTGAAACTGGAGCAGCAGCATGGCCAGGTGGACTGGGGACAGCAAGGAGTCATCATGTCAGGTAGTCCTGGGACATGGTCCTAGGGCCCAGGCCAGTTGAAACTGGAGCAGCAGCATGGCCAGGTGGACTGGGGACAGCAAGGAGTCATCATGTCAGGTAGTCCTGGGGCATGGTCCTAGGGCTCAGGTCCTTCGAGAGAGATAGAAAGAGAGAAGGAGAGAATTAGAGAACGCACACTTAGATTCACACAGGACACCGAATAGGACAGGAGAAGTACTCCAGATATAACAAACTGACCCTAGCCCCCCGACACATAAACTACTGCAGCATAAATACTGGAGGCTGAGACAGGAGGGGTCAGGAGACACTGTGGCCCCATCCGAGGACACCCCCGGACAGGGCCAAACAGGAAGGATATAACCCCACCCACTTTGCCAAAGCACAGCCCCCACACCACTAGAGGGATATCTTCAACCACCAACTTACCATCCTGAGACAAGGCCGAGTATAGCCCACAAAGATCTCCGCCACGGCACAACCCAAGGGGGGGGCGCCAACCCGGACAGGCTGACCACAACAGTGAATCAACCCACCCAGGTGACGCACCCCCCCCAGGGACGGCATGAGAGAGCCCCAGTAAGCCAGTGACTCAACCCCCGTAACAGGGTAGAGGCAGAGAATCCCAGTGGAAAGAGGGGAATCGGCCAGGCAGAGACAGCAAGGGCGGTTCGTTGCTCCAGAGCCTTTCCGTTCACCTTCCCACTCCTGGGCCAGACTACACTCAATCATATGACCCACTGAAGAGATGAGTCTTCAGTAAAGACTTAAAGGTTGAGACCGAGTTTGCGTATCTGACATGGGTAGGCAGACCGTTCCATAAAAATGGAGCTCTATAGGAGAAAGCCCTGCCTCCAGCTGTTTGCTTAGAAATTCTAGGGACAATTAGGAGGCCTGCGTCTTGTGACCGTAGCGTACGTGTAGGTATGTACGGCAGGACCAAATCAGAGAGATAGGTAGGAGCAAGCCCTCTAGCACTGGAGTAATATGATCAAATTTTTTGGTTCTAGTCAGGATTCTAGCAGCCGTATTCAGCACTAACTGAAGTTTATTTTGTGCTTTATCCGGGTAGCCGGAAAATAGAGCATTGCAGTAGTCTAACCTAGAAGTGAAAAAAGCATGGATTAATTTTTCTGCATCATTTTTGGACAGAAAGTTTCTGATTTTTGCAATGTTACGTAGATGGAAAAAAGCTGTCCTCGAAATGGTCTTGATATGTTCTTCAAAAGAGAGATCAGGGTCCAGAGTAACGCCGAGGTCCTTCACAGTTTTATTTGAGACGACTGTACAACCATTAAGATTAATTGTCAGATTCCACAGAAGATCTCTTTGTTTCTTGGGACCTAGAACAAGCATCTCTGTTTTGTCCGAGTTTAATAGTAGAAAGTTTGCAGCCATCCACTTCCTTATGTCTGAAACACATGCTTCTAGCGAGGGCAATTTTGGGGCTTCACCATGTTTCATTGAAATGTACAGCTGTGTGTCATCCGCATAGCAGTGAAAGTTTACATTATGTTTTCGAATAACATCCCCAAGAGGTAAAATATATAGTGAAAACAATAGTGGTCCTAAAACAGAACCTTGAGGAACACCGAAATGTACAGTTGATTTGTCAGAGGACAAACCATTCACAGAGACAAACTGATATCTTTCCGACAGATAAGATCTAAACCAGGCCAGAACATGTCCGTGTAGACCAATTTGGGTTTCCAATCTCTCCAAAAGAATGTGGTGATCGATGGTATCAAAAGCAGCACTAAGGTCTAGGAGCACGAGGACAGATGCAGAGCCTCAGTCCGATGCCATTAAAATGTAATTTACCACCTTCACAAGTGCCGTCTCAGTGCTATGATGGGGTCTAAAACCAGACTGAAGCATTTCGTATACATTGTTTGTCTTCAGGAAGGCAGTGAGTTGCTGCGCAACAGCCTTCTCTAAAATTTTTGAGAGGAATGGAAGATTCGATATAGGCCGATAGTTTTTTATATTTTCTGGGTCAAGGTTTGGCTTTTTCAAGAGAGGCTTTATTACTGCCACTTTTAGTGAGTTTGGTACACATCCAGTGGATAGAGAGCCGTTTATTATGTTCAACATAGGAGGGCCAAGCACAGGAAGCAGCTCTTTCAGTAGTTTAGTTGGAATAGGGTCCAGTATGCAGCTTGAAGGTTTAGAGGCCATGATTATTTTCATCATTGTGTCAAGAGATATAGTACTAAAAGACTTGAGCGTCTCTCTTGATCCTAGGTCCTGGCAGAGTTGTGCAGACTCAGGACAACTGAGGTTTGGAGGAATATGCAGGTTTAAAGAGGAGTCCGTAATTTGCTTTCTAATAATCATAATCTTTTCCTCAAAGAAGTTCATGAATTTATCACTGCTAAAGTGAAAGTCATCCTCTCTTGGGGAATGCTGCTTTTTAGTTAGCTTTGCGACAGTATCAAAAAGGAATTTCGGATTGTTCTTATTTTCCTCAATTAAGTTAGAAAAATAGGATGATCGAGCAGCAGTAAGGGCTCTTCGGTACTGCACGGTACCATCCTTCCAAGCTAGTCGGAAGACTTCCAGTTTGGTGTGGCGCCATTTCCGTTCCAATTTTCTGGAAGCTTGCTTCAGAGCTCGGGTATTTTCTGTGTACCAGGGAGCTAGTTTCTTATGAGACATTTTTTTAGTTTTTAGGGGTGAAACTGCATCTAGGGTATTGCGCAAGGTTAAATTGAGATCCTCAGTTAGGTGGTTAACGGATTTTTGTCCTCTGGCGTCCTTGGGTAGGCAGAGGGAGTCTGGAAGGGCATCAAGGAATCTTTGTGTTGTCTGTGAATTTATAGCATGACTTTTGATGTTCCTTGGTTGGGGTCTGAGCAGATTATTTGTTGCAATTGCAAACGTAATAAAATGGTGGTCCGATAGTCCAGGATTATGAGGAAAAACATTAAGATCCACAACATTTATTCCATGGGACAAAACTAGGTCCAGCGTATGACTGTGACAGTGAGTGGGTCCAGAGACATGTTGGACAAAACCCACTGAGTCGATGATGGCTCCGAAAGCCTTTTGGAGTGGGTCTGTGGACTTTTCCATGTGAATATTAAAGTCACCAACGATTAGAATATTATCTGCAATGATTACAAGGTCCGATAGGAATTCAGGGAACTCAGTGAGAAACGCTGTATATGGCCCAGGAGGCCTGTAAACAGTAGCTATAAAAAGTGATTGAGTAGGCTGCATAGATTTCATGACTAGAAGCTCAAAAGACGAAAACGTCATTTTTTTTTTGTAAATTGAAATTTGCTATCGTAAATGTTAGCAACACCTCCGCCTTTGCGGGATGCACGGGGGATATGGTCACTAGTGTAGCCAGGAGGTGAGGCCTCATTTAACACAGTAAATTCATCAGGCTTAAGCCATGTTTCAGTCAGGCCAATCACATCAAGATTATGATCAGTGATTAGTTCATTGACTATAATTGCCTTTGAAGTAAGGGATCTAACATTAAGTAGCCCTATTTTGAGATGTGAGGTATCATGATCTCTTTCAGTAATGACAGGAATGGAGGTGGTCTTTATCCTAGTGAGATTGCTAAGGCGAACACCGCCATGTTTAGTTTTGCCCAACCTAGGTCGAGGCACAGACACGGTCTCAATGGTGATAGCTGAGCTGACTACACTGACTATGCTAGTGGCAGACTCCACTATGCTGGCAGGCTGGCTAATAGCCTGCTGCCTGGCCTGCACCCTATTTCATTGTGTAGCTAGAGGAGTTAGAGCCCTGTCTATGTTGGTAGATAAGATGAGAGCACCCCTCCAGCTAGGATGGAGTCCGTCACACCTCAGCAGGTCAGGCTTGGTCCTGTTTGTGGTTGAGTCCCAGAAAGAGGGCCAATTATCTACAAATTCTATCTTTTGGGAGGGGCAGAAAACAGTTTTCAACCAGCGATTGAGTTGTGAGACTCTGCTGTAGAGCTCATCACTCCCCCTAACTGGGAGGGGGCCAGAGACAATTACTCGATGCCGACACATCTTTCTAGCTGATATGCACGCAGAAGCTATGTTGCGCTTGGTGATCTCTGACTGTTTCATCCTAACATCGTTGGTGCCGACGTGGATAACAATATCTCTATACTCTCTACACTCGCCAGTTTTAGCTTTAGCCAGCACCATCTTCAGATTAGCCTTAACGTCGGTAGCCCTGCCCCCGGGTAAACAGTGTATGATCGCTGGATGATTCGCTTTAAGTAATGGAGTCGCCAATGACTAGAGTTTTCAATTTGTCAGAGCTAATGGTGGGAAGCTTCGGCGTCTCAGACCCCGTAACGGGAGGAGTAGAGACCAGAGAAGACTCGGCCTCTGACACCGACCCGCTGCTTAATGGGGAAAACCGGTTGAAAGTTTCTGTCGGCTGAATGAGCGACACCGGTTGAGCATTCCTACAGCATTTCCTTCCAGAAACCGTGAGAAAATTTTCCGGCTGCGGGGACTGTGCCAGGGGATTTATACTACTATCTGTACTTACTGGTGGCACAGACGCTGTTTCATCCTTTCCTACACTGAAATTACCCTTGCCTAACGATTGCGTCTGAAGCTGGGCTTGCAGTACAGCTATCCTCGCCGTAAGGCGAGCACAGCGGCTGCAATTAGAAGGCATCATGTTAATGTTACTACTTAGCTTCGGCTGTTGGAGGTCCTGAAGAATCGTGTCCAGATAAAGCGTCCGGAGTGAAAAAGTTGAGGAAAAAATAAATAAAAATATGAACGGTAATTAAAAAGTGAAAACCGTAAAGTTGTCAGGTAGCAAAATAGGTTGGCAACAAAACGCACAGCAACTCGAAAACAAGCCTGCAAGTTGTGACCGTTCTGTTAATGCTGACAGTTGGGTAAATGTGTCTGTAAATGTTGACAGTTGGGTAAACGTGTCTGTTAATAATGGCAGTTGGGTAAACGTGTCTGTAAATGATGACAGTTGGGTAAACGTGTCTGTTAATAATGACAGTTGGGTAAACGTGTCTGTAAATGATGACAGTTGGGTAAACGTGTCTGTTAATAATGACAGTTGGGTAAACGTGTCTGTAAATGTTGACAGTTGGGTAAACGTGTCTGTTAATAATGACAGTTGGGTAAACGTGTCTGTTAATGATGACAGTTGGGTACACGTGTCTGTTAATGCTGACAGTTGGGTAAACGTGTCTGTTAATGATAACAGTTGGGTACACGTGTCTGTTAATAATGACAGTTGGGTAAACGTGTCTGTAAATGATGACAGTTGGGTAAACGTGTCTGTTAATGCTGACAGTTGGGTAAATGTGTCTGTTAATAATGACAGTTGGGTAAACGTGTCTGTTAATGATAACAGTTGGGTACACGTGTCTGTTAGTAATGACAGTTGGGTAAACGTGTCTGTTAGTAATGACAGTTGGGTAAATGTGTCTGTAAATGATGACAGTTGGGTAAACGTGTCTGTTAGTAATGACAGTTGGGTAAATGTGTCTGTAAATGATGACAGTTGCGTAAACGTGTCTGTTAATAATGACAGTTGGGTAAACGTGTCTGTAAATGATGACAGTTGGGTAAACGTGTCTGTTAATAATGACAGTTGGGTAAACGTGTCTGTAAATGATGACAGTTGGGTAAACGTGTCTGTTAATGCTGACAGTTGGGTAAACGTGTATGTTAATGCTGACAGTTGGGTAAACGTGTCTGTAAATGATGACAGTTGGGTAAATGTGTCTGTTAATGATGACAGTTGGGTAAATGTGTCTGTTAATGATAACAGTTGGGTACACGTGTCTGTTAGTAATGACAGTTGGGTAAACGTGTCTGTTAATAATGACAGTTGGGTAAACGTGTCTGTAAATGTTGACAGTTGGGTAAACGTGTCTGTTAATAATGACAGTTGGGTAAACGTGTCTGTTAATGATGACAGTTGGGTAAACGTGTCTGTTAATAATGACAGTTGGGTAAACGTGTCTGTAAATGTTGACAGTTGGGTAAACGTGTCTGTTAATAATGACAGTTGGGTAAACGTGTCTGTTAATGATGACAGTTGGGTACACGTGTCTGTTAATGCTGACAGTTGGGTAAACATGTCTGTTAATGATAACAGTTGGGTACACGTGTCTGTTAATAATGACAGTTGGGTAAACGTGTCTGTAAATGATGACAGTTGGGTAAACGTGTCTGTTAATGCTGACAGTTGGGTAAATGTGTCTGTTAATAATGACAGTTGGGTAAACGTGTCTGTTAATGATAACAGTTGGGTACACGTGTCTGTTAGTAATGACAGTTGGGTAAACGTGTCTGTTAGTAATGACAGTTGGGTAAATGTGTCTGTAAATGATGACAGTTGGGTAAACGTGTCTGTTAGTAATGACAGTTGGGTAAATGTGTCTGTAAATGATGACAGTTGCGTAAACGTGTCTGTTAATAATGACAGTTGGGTAAACGTGTCTGTAAATGATGACAGTTGGGTAAACGTGTCTGTTAATAATGACAGTTGGGTAAACGTGTCTGTAAATGATGACAGTTGGGTAAACGTGTCTGTTAATGCTGACAGTTGGGTAAACGTGTCTGTAAATGATGACAGTTGGGTAAATGTGTCTGTTAATGATGACAGTTGGGTAAATGTGTCTGTTAATGATAACAGTTGGGTACACGTGTCTGTTAGTAATGACAGTTGGGTAAACGTGTCTGTTAATAATGACAGTTGGGTAAACGTGTCTGTAAATGTTGACAGTTGGGTAAACGTGTCTGTTAATAATGACAGTTGGGTAAACGTGTCTGTTAATGCTGACAGTTGGGTAAATGTGTCTGTTAATGCTGACAGTTGGGTAAACGTGTCTGTTAATGATGACAGTTGGGTAAATGTGTCTGTTAATAATGACAGTTGTGTAAACGTGTCTGTTAATGATGACAGTTGGGTAAATGTGTCTGTAAATGTTGACAGTTGGGTAAATGTGTCTGTAAATGATGACAGTTGGGTAAACGTGTCTGTTAATGATGACAGTTGGGTAAATGTGTCTGTTAATAATGACAGTTGGGTAAACGTGTCTGTTAATGATGACAGTTGGGTAAATGTGTCTGTAAATGTTGACAGTTGGGTAAATGTGTCTGTAAATGATGACAGTTGGGTAAACGTGTCTGTTAATAATGACAGTTGGGTAAACGTGTCTGTAAATGATGACAGTTGGGTAAACGTGTCTGTAAATGATGACAGTTGGGTAAACGTGTCTGTTAATAATGACAGTTGGGTAAACGTGTCTGTAAATGATGACAGTTGGGTAAACGTGTCTGTTAATGCTGACAGTTGGGTAAACATGTATGTTAATGCTGACAGTTGGGTAAACGTGTCTGTTAATGATGACAGTTGGGTAAATGTGTCTGTTAATAATGACAGTTGGGTAAACGTGTCTGTTAATGATGACAGTTGGGTAAATGTGTCTGTAAATGTTGACAGTTGGGTAAATGTGTCTGTAAATGATGACAGTTGGGTAAACGTATCTTTTAATAATGACAGTTGGGTAAAGTTGTCTGTAAATGATGACAGTTGGTTAAACGTGTTGCCTTTATAAAAAGTATTTGGCAAAATGTAGATTTCCATTTAATAGACATACCCAAAAGTAACTGCTATTCATGTGTAATTACATGATTCTGACATAGTTCAGAATACACAAGATCAAGCACACACTAAATAACAGTTTTTCAAATTTTATTTTGAAAGTCATCTTTCATTGACAAGGTATAGGTGAATTATTGATGACTAGAGCTGGAATCACATCAGACGGCTTCCACAACATTGTGAACAATATCAGAAAAATGGAATTGATAGACCTAACAACTAGAAATGGAATTGATAGACCTAACAACTAGAAATGGAATTGATAGACCTAACAACTAGAAATGGAATTGATAGACCTAACAACTAGAAATGGAATTGATAGACCTAACAACTAGAAATGGAATTGATAGACCTAACAACTAGAAATGGGCAGGTGTTTTAGTCAGTGGTGGCAGGTGTGGTCACGGGACGATTCCAACTGTCCCTAAACCTCTCCAATGTGGCATGTGTCTGTACATTTGACAATTCCAGTTCTATTACATATTCACAATCCCTAAATGCTATAAGTTCAGTATAAAAACAACATTTCCATCATATCAACCTCATTCAAACATTGTGGTGGTGTTATGGGGGTATCCAGGGTATATTCAAGCATCCTTTCAACCTCTCCAAAGTGTCTTAATGTTGTAATTGCACTGTTTTTGCACACTGGATGTGCCTAAAAGTTACTGTTCACTATAAAAACGCCATTTCTACATCACCAACCTCTCTCAAACATTGTGGTGGTGTCAGGAGACAGACAGGGGATATCAAACAGTTTTTTCAACCTAGTAACTCGGTGGATATTTGATGTTGCCGTTAATTCATACATAATCAGATAACATTGACAATAGGCTAGATACAGCCCATGTACGTAGCTATAGATCAAAGACAGACCAATTGGAAGAAGTTTGCTGTTTGGTGAAAACATTGTGTAAAATAAACATTTTGACTCTCGGGGCTGGTGATCAATTATGGTAGGTCACAGGCACCTGTCCCAGACCTGCTGTTTTCAACTCTCTAGAGACAGCAGGAGCGGTAGAGATACTCTGAATGATCGGCTATGAAAAGCCAACTGACATTTATTCCTGAGGTGCTGACCTGTTGCACCCTCTACAACTACTGTGATTATTATTATTTGACCCTGCTGGTCATTTATGAAGATTTGAACATCTTGGCCATGTTCTGTTATAATCTCCACCCGGCACAGCCAGAAGAGGACTGGCCGCCCCTCATAACCTGGTTCTTCTCCAGGTTTCTTCCTAGGTTTTGGCCTTTCTAGGGAGTTTTTCCTAGCCACCGTGCTTCTACACCTGCATTGCTTGCTGTTTGGGGTTTTAGGCTGGGTTTCTGTGCAGCACTTTGAGCTATCAGCTGATGTAAGAAGGGCTTTATAAATACATTTGATTTGATTTGACAGGTAGACAAATAAGATATCCTCATGATCTGTGGAGTCCCGGCTTTTGGTGTGAATCAACCTATTCCGTGTTTATTTTGTGTATGCTTCACAACGCTAACCCGGAATGAAGGTAGCAGCCATCTTGAAATGACGCCATCGGCTCAGCACCTTATTAATGTGTATACCCATATAGGGTAGTAAAGTCACAGCAAAGATTTGAAGGCACCGCAGGCACCCTGCTTTTGCAGATAAGGGCTACCGTTCTCATACCGAACTGATTTGTTGTTGTTGTAACTAGCCTGTTTCCAGATCTGTTTGTCGTGCCGTTCTCATACCGAACTGATTTGTTGTTGTTGTAACTAGCCTGTTTCCAGATCTGTTTGTCGTGCCGTTCTCATACCGAACTGATTTGTTGTTGTTGTAACTAGCTTGTTTCCAGATCTGTTTGTCGTATGTCGTTGTCAAGTAAGACATGCTAGTAAAATGTATTTCATCCTCCAATAGCATCAATGTGTTGTGTCTTAAATGTTCAGTAAGACACGACAAGCTACATTATGGCTCTTCGGCAAACTTTGCTCTCGTCTCGTCTTATCACGTCTGGTTTCCTGGTGACTCGGTATATCACGCTCTGTCTGTCCTTCAGATTACCTCAGTGTGCATGCTTGTGTGTGTTACCGGAGACTCTGTGGATTACACTCAGTCTCTCCTTCAGATTGTCTCAGTGTCTGGTAAATGTGAGTGTTCAGATTGTCTCAGTGTCTGGTAAATGTGAGTGTTCAGATTGTCTCAGTGTCTGGTAAATGTGAGTGTTCCGATTGTCTCAGTGTTATCAGCAATTACCTCGTACCCGTACACATTCACTCAGTACTGGTGCTCCTTGTATATAGGGGAGAAGAAAATAGCCTAGCGGCAGGTAGCCTAGTGGTTACAGCGTTGGACAAGTAACCAAAAGGTTGCGAGACTGAATCCCCGAGCTGACAAGGAAAACATATGTCGTTCTGCCCTTGAACAAGGCAGTTAACCCACTTGTTCCTAGGCCGTCATTGAAAATAAGAATTTGTTCTTTACTGACTTGCCTATTTAAATTAATATAGCCATGTCATTTTCTACTTCCTATATATAGCCATGTTATATTATATACTCCCTATAAAACAGCCAGGTTATATTATATACTCCATGTATATAGCCATGTTATATTATACTCCCTGTATATAGCCATGTTATATTATATACTCCCTGTAAAACAGCCATGTTATATTATATACTCCCTGTAAAACAGCCATGTTATATTATATACTCCCTGTATCCTTCTCACCCCCCCCCCCCCTTAAAAGATTTAGATGCACTATTGTAAAGTGGCTGTTCCACTGGATGTCTTAAGGTGAACGCACCAATTTGTAAGTCGCTCTGGATAAGAGCGTCTGCTAAATGACTTAAATGTAAATGTAATGTAAATATATACTCCCTGTATATAGCCATGTTATATTAAACTCCCTGTATATAGCCATGTTATATTATATACTCCCTGTAAAACAGCCATGTTATATTATATACTCCCTGTAAAACAGCCATGTTATATTATATACTCCCTGTATACAGCCATGTTATATTATATACTCCCTGTAAAACAGCCATGATATATTATATACTCCCTGTAAAACAGCCATGTTATATTATATACTCCCTGTATACAGCCATGTTATATTATATACTCCCTGTAAAACAGCCATGTTATATTATATACTCCCTGTATACAGCCATGTTATATGATATACTCCCTGTAAAACAGCCAGGTTATATTATATACTCCCCGTAAAACAGCCAGGTTATATTATATACTCCCTGTATATAGCCATGTTATATTATATACTCCCTGTAAAACAGCCATGTTATATGATATACTCCCTGTAAAACAGCCATGTTATATTATATACTCCCTGTAAAACAGCCATGTTATATTATATACTCCCTGTAAAACAGCCATGTTATATTATATACTCCCTGTAAAACAGCCATGTTATATTATATACTCCCTGTAAAATAGCCATGTTATATTATATACTCCCTGTATATAGCCATGTTATATTATATACTCCCTGTATATAGCCATGTTATATTATATACTCCCTGTAAAACAGCCATGTTATATTATATACTCCCTGTATATAGCCATGTTATATTATATACTCCCTGTATATAGCCATGTTATATTCTACTCCCTGTATACAGCCATGTTATATTATATACTCCCTGTAAAAACAGCCATGTTATATTATATACTCCCTGTATATAGCCATGTTATATTATATACTCCCTGTATATAGCCATGTTATATTATATACTCCCTGTATATAGCCATGTTATATTATATACTCCCTGTATATAGCCATGTTATATTATATACTCCCTGTATATAGCCATGTTATATTCTACTCCCTGTATATAGCCATGTTATATTATATACTCCCTGTAAAACAGCCATGTTATATTATATACTCCCTGTAAAACAGCCATGTTATATTATATACTCCCTGTATACAGCCATGTTATATTATATACTCCCTGTAAAACAGCCATGATATATTATATACTCCCTGTAAAACAGCCATGTTATATTATATACTCCCTGTATACAGGCATGTTATATTATATACTCCCTGTAAAACAGCCATGTTATATTATATACTCCCTGTATACAGCCATGTTATATGATATACTCCCTGTAAAACAGCCAGGTTATATTATATACTCCCCGTAAAACAGCCAGGTTATATTATATACCCCTAAAACAGCCATGTTATATGATATACTCCCTGTAAAACAGCCATGTTATATTATATACTCCCTAGCCATGTTATAGCAGCCATGTTATATTATATACTCCCTGTATATAGCCATGTTATTTATATACTCCTGTATATAGCCATGTTATATTATATACTCCCTGTATATAGCCATGTTATATTATATACTCCTGTAAAACAGCCATGTTATATTATATACTCCCTGTAAAACAGCCATGTTATATGATATACTCCCTGTAAAACAGCCATGTTATATTATATACTCCCTGTATATAGCCATGTTATATTATATACTCCCTGTAAAACAGCCATGTTATATTATATACTCCCTGTAAAACAGCCATGTTATATTATATACTCCCTGTATATAGCCATGTTATTTTATATACTCCCTGTATATAGCCATGTTATATTATATACTCCCTGTATATAGCCATGTTATATTATATACTCCCTGTAAAACAGCCATGTTATATTATATACTCCCTGTATATAGCCATGTTATATTATATACTCCCTGTATATAGCCATGTTATATTATATACTCCCTGTATATAGCCATGTTATATTCTACTCCCTGTATACAGCCATGTTATATTATATACTCCCTGTAAAACAGCCATGTTATATTATATACTCCCTGTAAAAACAGCCATGTTATATTATATACTCCCTGTATATAGCCATGTTATATTATATACTCCCTGTATATAGCCATGTTATATTATATACTCCCTGTATATAGCCATGTTATATTATTTACTCCCTGTAAAACAGCCATGTTATATTATATACTCCCTGTAAAACAGCCATGTTATATTATATACTCCCTGTAAAACAGCCATGTTATATTATTTACTCCCTGTAAAACAGCCATGTTATATTATTTACTCCCTGTATATAGCCATTTTATATTATACTCGTTATTGTTATTCACTATTACATTTTTTAAAGCTCTGCATTGTTGGATAAGGACCCGTAAATAAAAATGTCCTTGTTATTCTACACCTGTTGTCTACGAAACATGTGACAAATAACATTTGATCTGATTTGATAAAGTTTACCAGGATCTATCCCCTGCACTAGAGGGTCCTCCAACTACACTCTTAGAAAAAAAGGTGTTATCTAGAACCTAAAAGGATGTCCCCATAGCAGAACCCTTTGATGAACACTTTTTGGGTTCCAGTTAAAACCCTTTCCACAGAGGGAACAAAAGGGTTCTACCTGGAACAAAAAAGGGTTCTACCTGGAATCAAAAAGGGTCCTACTCTGGAATCAAAAAGGGTTCTACTCTGGAATCAAAAAGGTTTCTACTCTGGAGACAGCCGAAGAACCCAGCCAAAGAACACTTTTGGAACCCAAGTGTACACTTGGGTCATATGATGAACAACCTTGTCTGAGACATGGAAACATGAATTGCCTCCCCAGAATTAACCAGGCTGCAGGTCAGGCTGAATGAACCCTTTAGCTCAGAGGGATGACGTGCTCCTGAATCATGCAGACAGACAACGATTTCAGCAATCGGTCAGCTATACAAGCACATTCTAAGGCACGGTCGGTCCTCACGGTTCTGTGTGAGTGAGACTTAAGGCGGAAGGAAGGGAGGGGAATGAATACCAGGGTGTGTTTGTGTGTGTGTGTTTGTGTGTGGATCCTGCAGCCGGGAGCCAGTGCCTCACCAGACTCATTAATCCAGCACATTAGACTGTCATCTCAGATGTTCTGATGACCATACGTGTCAACACAGATCAGACACACACACACACACACACACACACACACACACACACACACACACACACACACACAAACTGACGACCGCACGTGTCAACACAGATCAGACACACACACACACACACACACACACACACACACACACACACACACACACACACACACACACACACACACACACACACACACACACACACACACACACACACACACTGACGACCGCACGTGTCAACACAGATCTGCTTGCTCCAACCCCGCTCCACACCACATCGCATCACGCTCCACCATTCTCTGCATGACAAAAACTCACCTTGACACACACATGCAGACACCTCCCTCACATAAGTGCCTGGAGAGAGAGAGAGGGGGGGTAGAGAGAGTGAGAGGAGGGAGGGGAAGAGAGAGGAGGGGAGGGAGAGAGAGAATTGAAGGAGACAGAGAAAGAGAGAGAGAGGAAGAGGGGCAGGAGATTGAGAGTAGGGAGAGTGAGGGGAGATAGTGAGGGAGAGGGGAAGAGGGTTAGGAGAAATAGAGAGAGAGAGAGAGAGCGAGAGAGAGCTTTAGTATTACGCACACCTAGTCTTTAATTGATTTATTTTTAAATCCAATTTTATTAGTCTCATGCGACAAATACAACAGGTTTAGTAGACCTTACAGTGAAATGTTTACTTACAGGCCCCTAACCAACAATGCAGTTAAAAAAATACGGATAAGAATAAGAAATAAAAAGATGGCTGGAGTCTTTGACAATCTTTAGGGCCTTCCTCTGACACCGCCTGGTATAGAGGTCCTGGATGGCGGGAGCCTTCCTCTGACACCGCCTGGCATAGAGGTCCTGGATAGCGGGAGCCTTCCTCTGACACCGCCTGGTATAGAGGTCCTGGATGGCGGGAGCCTTCCTCTGACACCGCCTGGTATAGAGGTCCTGGATGGCGGGAGCCTTCCTCTGACACCGCCTGGTATAGAGGTCCCGGATGGCGGGAAGCTTGGCCCCAGTGATGTACTGGGCTGTTTGCACTACCCTCTGTAGTGCCTTGCAGTTGCAGGCCAAGCAGTTGCCATACCAGGCAGTGATGCAACCAGTCAGGATGCTCTCGATGGTGCAGCTGTAGAAGCTTTGGAGGATCTGAGGACCCCTGCCAAATATTTTCAGTCTCCTGAGGGGGAATAGGTTTTGTCGTGCCTTCTTCACGACAGTATTGGTGTGCTTGGACCATGTTAGTATGTTGGTGATGTGGACACCAAAGAACTTGAAGCTCTCAACCTGCTCCACTGCAGCCCCGTCGATGAGAATAGGGCCGTGCTCGGTCCTCTTTATCCACAATCATCTCCTTTGTCTTGATCACGTTGAGGGAGAGGTTGTTGTCCCTGCACCACACGGCCAGGTCTCTGACCTCCCTATAGGCTGTGTCATCTTTGCCAGTGATCATCAGCAAACTTAATGATGGTGTTGGAGTCGTGCCTGGCCATGCAGTCATGAGTGAACAGGGAGTACAGGAGGGGACTGAGCATGCACCCCTGAGGGGCCCCTGTGTTGAGGATCAGCGTGGTGGATATGTTGTTACCTACCCTTACCACCTGGGGGCGGCCTGTCACGATGTCCAGGATCCAGTTGCAGAGGAAGGTGTTGTGTCTCAGGGTCCTTAGTCCTTAGCTTAGTGATGAGGTTTGAGGGCACTATGGTGTTGAATGCTGAGCTGTAGTCAATGAATAGCATTCTCACATAGTAGGTGTTCCTTTTGTCCAGGTGGGAAAGGGCAGTGTGGAGTGCAATAGAAATTGCATCATCTGTGGATCTGTATGGACGGTATGCAAATTGGAGTGGGTCTAGGGTTTCCGGGAGGATGCTGTTGATGTGAGCCATTACCAGCCTTTCAAAGAACTTCATGACTACAGACGTGAGTGCTACAGGTCGGTAGTCTTTTAGGCAGGTTACCTTAGTGTTCCTGGACACAGGGACTATGGTGGTCTGCTTAAAACATGTTGGTATTACAGACTCGGACAGGGAGAGATTGAAAATGCACAGGTTTAAAAACTATAAATGACCTATGTGTAGTGTAAATGAACGAAAGGCTAAATTAACTGATAATTAACTGAATTATCATAAACAAATACCCGCTTGAGCTTTTTGCAGGCTGTGTATCCATCTACATAGCTGTTATCCACAATGACTCTAAAATTCTTCCAAACCGAGGATTTCACTCTAAAAGCTTTACTTTACTGCTAACAGCTTTACTTTACTTCTAACAGCTTTACTTTACTTCTAACAGCTTTACTTTACTTCTAACAGCTTTACTTTACTTCTAACAGCTTTACTTTACTTCTAACAGCTGTACTTTACTTCTAACAGCTGTACTTTACTTCATATAGCTGTACTTGACTTCTTACAGCTTTACTTTACTTCTAACAGCTGTACTTTACTTCTAACAGCTGTACTTTACTTCTAACAGCTGTACTTTACTTCTAACAGCTGTACTTTACTTCTAACAGCTGTACTTTACTTCATATAGCTGTACTTTACTTCTTACAGCGCTGGTTCCACAATTATACCATCATACCTTTATTTTTTATTTCTCCTGTTATTTTAGCATGAGCTAGGAGTTTGGGCATGAATGCGTCTGGTAAACCCTGTGCCAACGGCCAGTTCCCTGCTTCACTCTCTCCTAGTCTATGTCTGCCTCACCACTCACATGGCTGGTGGGTTTGTAAAAAAAACAACAACATTATTTTCAATTTAAAATGTTTCCAACCCGGCAATATAATTGTTCTGAACCACGAGCCGAACCACGTGTTGAAGTAATGTTTTCATGCAGGTGGACACGTGTCTGAAGTCCCCCCCCAGTCTTGTGGAGGTAAGCTCTGTTATCATGTTACTAGGGGGACATTCCTAGCATGTTTGGGGCTCTGGGGATGCTAGAGATTACACCCCTCCAGCTCAGAGCTAACGCCCACTTCTCGGGCGATGCCCTCTCCTCTGCCCTTCTCTCCTCCACCCCCCCCCCCCCCCCCCATCTAAATAAATCCTATTATCCATTTCAGCACACGCTTCAAATGGGAACCACATTCCTCCACCCTGCGGACTGAACGATCCTGGACTGACAAATGAAAATATGCTTTGCTGTACTAGTCAACAAGCAGAGGGGAAGTAGAAGCAGAGATAGAGGGAGAGAGAGAGAGTCTCTCCACTGCCAGAGAGTCTATACTGCCTGATCCCCTCTTCTCTCCACTGCCAGAGAGTTTATACTGCCTGATCCCCTCTTCTCTCCACTGCCAGAGAGTCTATACCGCCTGATCCCCTCTTCTCCCCACTGCCAGAGAGTCTATACTGCCTGATCCCCTCTTCTCTCCACTGCCAGAGAGTCTATACTGTCTGATCCCCTCTTCTCTCCACTGCCAGAGAGTCTATACTGCCTGATCCCCTCTTCTCTCCACTGCCAGAGAGTCTATACCGCCTGATCCCCTCTTCTCTCCACTGCCAGAGAGTCTATACTGCCTGATCCCCTCTTCTCTCCACTGCCAGAGAGTCTATACCGCCTGATCCCCTCTTCTCTCCACTGCCAGAGAGTCTATATCGCCTGATCCCCTCTTCTCTCCACTACCAGAGAGTCTATACCGCCTGATCCCCTCTTCTCTCCACTGCCAGAGAGTCTATACCGCCTGATCCCCTCTTCTCTCCACTGCCAGAGAGTCTATACCGCCTGATCCCCTCTTCTCTCCACTGCCAGAGAGTCTATACTGCCTGATCCCCTCTTCTCTCCACTGCCAGAGAGTCTATACCGCCTGATCCCCTCTTCTCTCCACTGCCAGAGAGTCTATACCGCCTGATCCCCTCTTCTCTCCACTGCCAGAGAGTCTATACCGCCTGATCCCCTCTTCTCTCCACTGCCAGAGAGTCTATTCTGCCCAGGCAGACCACTGTTGTGAGCGCCGTTGTCACTTAAGAACGAGCAGATGTTCGTAAACGACCGTTCCAGCCAATCAACAGGACCTAAAACAGGATATGGCTTTTCAAAACAAACATATTTTCTGAGCTTGATCACGATGACAGGAAGTAGTTTTCAGCACTGGGACCCATATCTTAGTCTGGGGTTGAATCACAGAACCACAGAATCACAGAACCACAGAACCACAGAACCCGCCATAAATCACAGTACATGTTCAATATCCACCCAGACGTTTTTGTTCCTGTGTTTCACCAGGGTTCACCCATGCAGTTGTACTTGGTTTGAGGAGTCATAGTGTTGAGGGCCTCTTTTATTTTTTGTAGTGTCTGCGTTGTGTGTGTATGTGTATGTGTGTGTGCGTGTGTATATGTGTGTGTGTGTGGGTGTGTATATGTGTGAATGTTTGTGTGTGTATATCTGTGAGTGTGTGTGTGTGTGTGTGTGTGTGTGTGTGTGTGTGTGTGTGTGTGTGTGTGTGTGTGTGTGTGTGTGTGTGTGTGTGTGTGTGTGTGTGTGTGTCAGGATGCTAGACACCCATTAGTGTAGTGGTAAGGACCCTTCTGCTTTTCATCATTGTGACAAAAACCTGCTTTCTTTCCTCTACATTCTGCGGCAGCAGGCTTTGACAGACATGTTGGTACAACTGGCCCTGTCTGCACAGTTAGCACAGGGAGCACTGGAGAACCCTCTACTCTCCGCAAGAGGCAGAGGAGAGAGGGAGGAGAGCGAGAGGGAGGAGAGAGAGAGGGAGGAGAGAGGGGGAGAGAGAGAGGGGAGGAGAGAGAGAGGGAGGAGAAAGAGAGGGAGGGAGTGAGAGAGGGAGAGAGAGAGGGAGAGAGAGAAGGGAGGAGAGAGAGGGGAGGAGAGAGGGAGAGCAAGAGAGAGAGGGGAGGAGAGAGAGAGGGGAGGAGAGAGAGAGGGGAGGAGAGAGGGGGAGAGAGAGAGGGGGAGGAGAGAGAGGGAGAGAGAGAGGGGAGGAGAGAGAGGGGAGGAGAGAGGGAGAGAGAGAGAGGGGAGGAGAGAGAGGGGAGGAGAGAGAGGGGAGGAGAGCGAGGGAGAGAGAGAGGGGAGGAGAGAGGGGAGGGAGAGGGGGAGGGAGAGGGGGAGAGGGGAGGGAGAGAGGGAGAGAGAGAGGTGGGGAGAGAGAAAGAGCAATAGAGAAAAGAGACAGCAAGAGAGAGTATGAGAGATGGAGAGATAGAATGAAAGTCTAGCTAGACTTGGATATGGAGAGTCTAGCTAGACTTGGATATGGAGAGTCATGTCCGTACCGCCTTTAGCAGCATGGTTCCTATCACAAAGATACCTTTATGCAGACAGACCAAGAGAGAGAGAGGCTCAGGGGAGAGAAATAGGAAGAGGCCAGCCAGCCAGCCAGTACTTTACTAGACACGCCATGCACCCAGTGGACCAGACTGACAGGAAGACTCCTGCCACAGCAGAGCAGCCATCCAAGGGTCCAACAGAAATATCCGGGAAGAAAGCTGGGTTGAATATGAATGTGCTCTTTTATCAAGGCTTCTACACAAGCAGGCTCAGACCCCAGACATGTTTGACCGTAGGAGCTTTCAACAAATATTTTAAGTTTGGCAGTTGGCCAGTTTCTCTGTCGACTGTTTGCTTCCTGGTGGTTGTAAAGTACTCCTCGGGAACATCTAGAGTACAGTCTACATTAGCCAGCTTGTCATCATATCCTTCTTTTCAATGTTTCAAAACCCGTTTGATGACACTTGAACAGAGACATTAACTAGTTGTGTAAAATGCAAATGTGTTGGTAAACATCTTCCAACGAAGAACAATTCCACTCACAGGGAAACAGTGAATTTCACGGCAACAATGGGAACAAGCTTCATCTAGAATTCCGGCAACCGATTTGACTGTGTACACACATAGAGTGGACCTCAAGAATAAAATAGACCATTTCCATTTCCCATTCCAGGAAAGATCTCTTGTAAAGTGTGATAATGTTGATGTATTAATGTTTGAACAATCGAAAGCCCCTCTCTGAGTTCAGTCTCCTGTTTGACTGGAATTATGAGATTGACAGGCTCTAATGGTGCCAAGGTGGTCTATGTTCGTTGGATAAGAACAAATGTTATATAAACCTGCTGTCCTTTATTCAGACCTGTGCTTGATTGAGCCTGGCTTTATGAACCATTAAATCCCCAAACTGTAAAACCTGCCCATCTGGGACTCCAGGTAGGCTTAAGAAACAAATAAACACTTGATTTCAAATATAACCTTATTTCAAATAGTATTTAAACCCATGTCTGGAAACTGCTGGGCTGCAGCTCTGGAGGGGACCAGGGGTGCCTTGTCATGAAATCAGATTTGTCCGTCAGACTGCCAGATGTTGAAGAATGATTCATCACTCCAGAGAATGTGTTTCCACTGCTCCAGAGTCCAATGGCGGCAAGCTTTACACCCTTCCAGCCAACACTTGGCATTGCGCATGGTGATCCTAGGCTTGTGTGTGTCTGCTCGGCCATGGAAACCCATTTCATGAAGCTCCCAACGAATAGTTATTGTGCTGACGTTGCTTCCGGAAGCAGTTTGTAACTTTGTAGTGAGTGTTGCAACCAAGGACAGACTCGGAGGTCCCTTTCTGTGAGCTTGTGTGGCCTACCACTTCGTGGCTGAGGCGTTGTTGCTCCTCGACGTTTCCACCTCACAACAACAGCAGTTACATTTGACCAGGTCCGCTCTAGCAGGGCAAAACATTTAACTAACTGACTTGTTGGAAAGGTGGCATCCTTTTGACGGTGCCATGTTGAAAGTCACTGAACACTTCAGTAAGGCCATTCTACTGCAAATGTTTGTCTATGGAGATTGCATGACTGTGTGCTCGATTCTATACACCTCAGCAATGGGTGTGGTTGTACTAGCCAAATTAATTAATTTGTAGGGGTGTTCACGTACTTTTGTGCTTTTGTATACAGTGCATTATATTCATATTTACATACACCTTAGCCAAATATATTTTATACTCAGTTTTTCACAATTCCTGACATTTAATCCAAGTAAGAATTCCCTGTCTTAGGTCAGGTAGTATCACCACTTTATTTTAGGAATGTGAAATGTCAGAATAATAGTAGAATAAAGTATTTATTTCAGTTTTTCTTTCTTTCATCAAAATCCCTTTGGGTCAGAAGTTCACATACACTCAATTAGTATTTGGGTGGGTATCCTAGTGGTTAGAGCGTTGGACTAGTAACTGAAAGGTTGCAAGTTCAAACCCCCGAGCTGACAAGGTAGAAATCTGTAGTTCTGCCCCTGAACAGGAAGTTAACCCACTGTTCCTAGGCTGTCAATGAAAATAAGAATCTGTTCATAACTGACTTGCCTACTTAAATAAAATGTGATAGCATTGCCTTTAAATTGCTTAACATGGGTCAAACTTTTCGGGTAGCCTTCCACAACCTTCCCACAATAAGTTGGGTGAATTTTGTCCCATTTCTCCTGACAGAGCTGGTGTAACTGAGCCAGGTTTGTAGGCCTCCTTGCTCTCACACGTTTTTTCAGTTCTGCCCACAATTTTTCTTTAGGCTTGAGGTCAGGGCTTTGTGATGGCCACTCCAATACCTTGACTTTGTTGTCCTAAAGCCATTTTTCCACAACTTTGAAAGTATGCTTGGGGTCATTGTCCATTTGGAAGACCCATTTGCGTCCAAGCATTAACTTCCTGACTGATGTCTTGAGATGTTGCTTCAATATATCCACGTAATTTTCCAACCTCATGATGCCATCTATTTTGTGAAGTGCACCAGTCCCTCTTGTAGCAATGCACCCCCAAAACATGATGTGCTTCAAGGTTGGGATGGTGTTCTTCGACTTGCAAGCCTCCCCTTTTTCCTCCAAACATATCAATAGTCATTATTACCGAACAGTTCTATTTTTGTTTCATCAGACCAGAGGACATTTCTCCAAAAGTAGGATATTTGTCCCCATGTGCAATTGCAAACCGTAGTCTGGCTTTTTTATGGCGTTTTGGAGCAGTGGCTTCTTCCTTGCTGAGCGGCCTTTCAGGTTATGTCGATATGGGACTCGTTTTACTGTGGATATAGATACTTTTGTACCTGTTTCCTCCAGCATCTTCACAAAGTCCATTGCTGTTGTTCTGGGATTGATTTGTACTTTTCGCACCAAAGTACGTTCATCTCTAGGAGACAGAACGCGTCTCCTTCTTAAGCGGTATGACAGCTGCGTGGTCCCATGGTGTTTATACTTGCGTACTATTGTTTGTACAGATGAATATTGGTACCTTCAGTCATTTGGAAATTGCTCAAAAGGATGAACCAGACTTGTGGAGGTCTACAATGGTTTTTCTGAGGTCTTGGCTAATTTCTTTTGATTTTCCCATGATGTCAAGCAAAGAGGCACTGAGTTTGGAGGTAGGTCTTGAAATACATCCATAGGTACACCTCCAGTCGACTCAAATTAAGTCAATTAGCCTATCAGAAGCTTCTAAAGCCATGACATAATTTTCTGGAATTTTCCAAGCTGTTGAAAGGCACAGTCAACTTAGTGTATGTAAACTTCTGACCCACTGGAATGTGAAATAATATGTAAACAATTGTTGGAAAAACTACTTGTGTCATGCACAAAGTAAATATCCTAACCAACTTGCTAAAACTATAGTTTGTTTACAAGAACCTTGTGGAGTGGTTAAAAAATGAGTTTTAATGACTCCAACCTAAGTGTATGTAAACTTCTTACTTGAACTGTATATATATACTCTATATATATATACTATATATATATACTCTATATATATACAGTAGCATATGTAGATTCCTTTTGAACTACAGGAAAAGTTCTATATAAAATACAATCATTATGATTAATATCAAAACAACCTCCACATCAACAACACATATTAACTTCTCTCAATCAGAGGCAGCAGATGAAGAGCTATGTAGCTACATCTGGTTGGTCCCTGGACCCTGACAATTAGACCAATAAAAGACCAGAAAGTCACCGTGACATCGGTTATGACAACATTCATCAGGAAATACACGTGATTCTGAAAATGGCTCTTTGATTGTTGGACGTACTGTAAATTATCATTGGCATGAAAGGAAAAATGTTCCAGTTTTCTTTTCATGAAAAAAAAGACCAATATATTCTGAATGGGACACTGTTGGCCTGAGGCACACAGCACAGGACTTGTATAGACACACTTAAAGGGGAAGTTTTCCAAACTGTTAACCCAATATTAGTAGGTTTCTTTCCTCAAGAAGGGTTACGTGTCTTAGAATTTTAATAACATTTAATAATAATAATTTTTAACAAAGTCCTATGATGTAAACAGTGCATAAGAGAGACACATCGTGGGTAAGAACAACTGTTACGATGGGATAAAACAATTGATGAACGCCGTCCATTTACAGCTGTTGGTTCTGCTTGCGGACGGAAAACATGGTGGCTATCTCTTCCCTCTGGGCGGCTGAAAACATGGTGGCTATCTCTTCCCTCTGGGCGGCTGAAAACATGGTGGCTATCTCTTCCCTCTGGGCGGCTGAAAACATGGTGGCTATCTCTTCCCTCTGGGCGGCTGAAAACATGGTGGCTATCTCTTCCCTCTGGGCGGCTGAAAACAGACTTTACGCTGGATCAATTGATGTCCATTTAAAGCTGATGGTTCTGCTTGCGGACGGAAAACATGGTGGCTATCTCTTCCCTCTCTGGGCGGCTGAAAACATGGTGGCTATCTCTTCCCTCTCTGGGCGGCTGAAAACATGGTGGCTATCTCTTCCCTCTGGGCGGCTGAAAACAGACTTTACGATGGATCTTTTTATTTAGAGGCCAAGATGGAACGCTACCTGCTAGGACGTTATTCTATAAATAATCATTAGTGAACTCTGCATGAACTAAATATACAGAGATAAATAGTTTCCCTTCCAATTGAGTACATTTGGGGAAGAAGGTGAAGGGGGAAGTGGAAGCATAAAGCTGTAGTAGAGAGAATGGAAAAAGATCCGAAGTGAGAACATTATCCACGTGAAACCGCTAAAGACCCTGTGCCAAAGTCTTGTGAAAAAACAATCTGTCAAACCCAAAAATTGTCTTTCAAGTCAATGGATGTAGCCCTGAAGTTGTTTTGGCATTGGCAAATATCTTTTCCATTTCTGCAAACGACTTCACTTCTTCATCTGTCATTTCATTACATAACACATGAATCTCTGGGCTGAACCCGAAATGGCACCCTATTCCTTAAAGGCCCTAGTCAAAAGTAGTGCACTACATAGGTAATAAGGGGTGGTATTTGGGGCACAACCCTGGTCTCTAAAGAAAAGGCGTGTTCCCTACACGGTTGTGCCAAAACAAACCCTTCTGGTTGACTGGTAAATACTAAGGATCTACCCTTTCTCCTCGTTTAGCTGTTAGAAAACACATCAACAGAGAGGTTGTTTACGTTCTGAATGGCTTCAGTCAAATCCAGGGCTGATACAGATCATCATCATCATCATCATCAGTGACGGACCTCAGCTTCAAATCCCCCTTCAGCCTAAAATATGCACCGGAAAGACTACTAGCTCAGGGCCAGGGAGTGTGTGTGTGTATATGTGTGTGTGTGTGTTTGTGCGCATGTGTGTGTGTATGTGTGCATGTGTGTGTGTATGTGCGCATGTGTGTGTGCATGTGAGCATGTGTGTGTATGTGTGTATGTGCGCATGTGTGTGTGCATGTGTGTGTATGTGTGCATGTGTGTGTATGTGTGCATGTGTGTGTATGTGTGCAGGTGTGTGTATGTGTGCATGTGTGTGAATGTGCGCATGTGTGTGTATGCCTGTATGTGCGCATGTGTGTGTGTATGTGTGCATGTGTGTGTATGTGTATATGTGTGCATGTGTGTGTGTATATGCGTGCATGTGTGTGTGTGTGTGTGCATGTGTGTGTGTGCGTGTGTGTGTATGTGTGCATGTGTGTGTGTATGTGCGCATGTGTGTGTATGTCTGTATGTGCGCATGTGTATGTGCATGTGTGTGTATGTGTGCATGTGTGTTTATGTGTGTATGTGTGCATGTGTGCATGTGTGTGTATGTGTGCATGTGTGTGTGTATATGTGTGCATGTGTGTGTGTATGTGTGCATGTGTGTGTATGTACGCATGTGTGTGTATGTCTGTATGTGCGCATGTGTGTGTGATTGTGTGTGTATTTGTGCATGTGTGTGTGTGTGCGCATGTGTGTGTATGTGTGCATGTGTGTGTGTATGTGCGCATGTATGTGTATGTCTGTATGTGCGCATGTGTGTGTGCATGTGTGTGTATGTGTGCATGTGTGTGTATGTGTGTATGTGTGCATTTGTGCATGTGTGTATGTGTGCATGTGTGTGTGTATATGTGTGCATGTGTGTGTGTATGTGTGCATGTGTGTGTATATGTGCGCATGTGTGTGTATGTCTGTATGTGCTCATGTGTGTGTGTGCATGTGTGTGTATGTGTGCATGTGTGTGTATGTGTGCATGTGTGTGTATGTCTGTATGTGCGCATGTGTGTGTGTGCGCATGTGTGTGTATGTGTGCATGTGTGTGTGTGCATGTGTGTGTGTGCATGTGTGTGTGTGCGCATGTGTGTGTATGTGTGCATGTGTGTGTGTGCATGTGTGTGTGTGCGTGTGTGTGTGTGCGCATGTGTGTGTATGTGTGCATGTGTGTGTGTGCATGTGTGTGTGTATGTGTATGTGTATGTGCATGCTGATCCCTCCTCCCTTGAGAAAGGCACCATTCTATGGGTGCAGAGAGAGGAACAGCAACACCCAGGGAAAGTATGAGACACTGGACATGCAAACATTTCCACAGCACTTCTGTTAAAATCCGTTAAGGGTACACTCGCTCCCTGCTCCCTGCTCGCTCCCTGCTCGCTCCCTGCTCGCTCCCTGCTCCCTGCTCGCTCCCTGCTCGCTCCCTGCTCGCTCCCTGCTCGCTCCAATTCCCACCTCACTCTCTCCACCCCATGCATACAAAAGTGAAGGAGATGTTAGGAGGGGAAATGACTTGCCAGGGATGGGGGTAGATGGCAGTATATTTTATCTCTCCACCAAACCCAGTGGATAATACATTTCAGCAAAAGGCGAAGGTGAACGGAGGAGCGAAAGTGAGTGAAGAGCCCCTGGAATCTGAGAGAGAGAGAGATGAAGATGGGATGGAGGAGGTGTGAGGGGGGGGGGTACAGACCAGGGGGGGGGGGTGCAGTGCACAGGGGCAGCTGGGGCAGAGGGCCAGGGTGGAGAAACCACGAGCTGCTCCTCTTCATCCTCAACAGAACAGACATCCATGTGTTGGAGAGGAGGAAGGAGAGAGAGGAGAGGGAGGCCTGTCAGGCTCATGAAAGGTTCTTAATAAATTTGTAAGCCTAGAAACCCCAGCAACTTTCCCGCAGAGCTTATTTTTTTGTCCCGGAGTCTTAATGATGAAACGGATTGGAGTGCTGGAAGGCAAACAGTCTGTCCACAGAGTCTTCTTTATGAGGCCGATGCACACCTGCAGGGTACCCACACCGTCCGACATGGGTTCAAACCGTTTTCAAAATCTTTCAAATACTTTAAGCTTTTTTTTTTCTCTGGTGTGCCATGAGTGCTAAATGGATGGGTGGGTGGGTGAGTGTATGGGTCGGTGGGTGGGTTGATGTGTCGGTGCCATTGTCCAAGACAAACTCAATCAAGCCCCGATAAAGTATTTGAAAATATTTCTAATACTATTTGAACCCAGGTCTGCAGTCAAACCCGTCAGGGGAAGTAGTCTGGGATGCCGAAGGTCAACATGCCAGCTACAGTAGTCCCTGTATTCCACAGGTTAACGGTCATAGACACTCTGTAGGGGCATTGGGGCCTGTTGTCACTCAGGAAATCAGGAATCAGGAATCAGGAAAACATAAGCCCGGTTCATTGGAGGAATTAGCCAAATAACGCAATGCCTCTGTCTCCTACAGGGTTTAGATACAGTGCCTTGCGAAAGTATTCGGCCCCCTTGAACTTTGCGACCTTTTGCCACATTGTATTTTTTTGTGAAGAATCAAAAACAAGTGGGACACAATCATGAAGTGGAACGACATTTATTGGATATTTCCAACTTTTTTAACAAATCAAAAACTGAAAAATTGGGCGTGCAAAATTATTCAGCCCCTTTACTTTCAGTGCAGCAAACTCTCTCCAGAAGTTCAGTGAGGATCTCTGAATGATCCAATGTTGACCTAAATGACTAATGATGATAAATACAATCCACCTGTGTGTAATCAAGTCTCCGTATAAATGCACCTGCACTGTGATAGTCTCAGAGGTCCGTTAAAAGCGCAGAGAGCATCATGAAGAACAAGGAACACACCAGGCAGGTCCGAGATACTGTTGTGAAGAAGTTTAAAGCCGGATTTGGATACAAAAAGATTTCCCAAGCTTTAAACATCCCAAGGAGCACTGTGCAAGCGATAATATTGAAATGGAAGGAGTATCAGACCACTGAAAATCTACCAAGACCTGGCCGTCCCTCTAAACTTTCAGCTCATACAAGGAGAAGACTAATCAGAGATGCAGCCAAGAGGCCCATGATCACTCTGGATGAACTGCAGAGATCTACAGCTGAGGTGGGAGACTCTGTCCATAGGACAACAATCAGTCGTATATTGCACAAATCTGGCCTTTATGGAAGAGTTTCAAGAAGAAAGCCATTTCTTAAAGATATCCATAAAAAGTGTTGTTTAAAGTTTGCCACAAGCCACCTGGGAGACACACCAAACATGTGGAAGAAGGTGCTCTGGTCAGATGAAACCAAAATTGAACTTTTTGGCAACAATGCAAAACGTTATGTTTGGCGTAAAAGCAACACAGCTCATCACCCTGAACACACCATCCCCACTGTCAAACATGGTGGTGGCAGCATCATGGTTTGGGCCTGCTTTTCTTCAGCAGGGACAGGGAAGATGGTTAAAATTGATGGGAAGATGGATGGAGCCAAATACAGGACCGTTCTGTAAGAAAACCTGATGGAGTCTGCAAAAGACCTGAGACTGGGATGGAGATTTGTCTTCCAACAAGAAAATGATCCAAAACATAAAGCAAAATCTACAATGGAATGGTTCAAAAATAAACATATCCAGGTGTTAGAATGGCCAAGTCAAAGTCCAGACCTGAATCCAATCGAGAATCTGTGGAAAGAACTGAAAACTGCTGTTCACAAATGCTCTCCATCCAACCTCACTGAGCTCGAGCTGTTTTGCAAGGAGGAATGGGAAAAAATGTCAGTCTCTCGATGTGCAAAACTGATAGAGACATACCCCAAGCGACTTACAGCTGTAATCGCAGCAAAAGGTGGCGCTACAAAGTATCAACTTAAGGGGGCGGAATAATTTTGCACGCCCAATTTTTCAGTTTTTGATTTGTTCAAAAAGTTGGAAATTTCCAATAAATGTCGTTCCACTTCATGATTGTGTCCCACTTGTTGTTGATTCTTCACAAAAAAATACAGTTTTATATCTTTATGTTTGAAGCCTGAAATGTGGCAAAAGGTCGCAAAGTTCAAGGGGGCCGAATACTTTCGCAAGGCACTGTAGCAACACAAAGTCTCTCACAGCACATAAAAACAGCCTACAGAAACACTTGGCAACACAAATTCCATCCTTACTGCCTCTGATCTGACTCACTAAACAGAGAACATCCCTGGTAATCCCAAACTGCCTCTGATCTGACTCACTAAACAGAGAACATCCCTGGTAATCCCAAACTGCCTCTGATCTGACTCACTAAACAGAGAACATCCCTGGTAATCCCAAACTGCCTCTGATCTGGCAGACTCACTAAACAGAGAACATCCCTGGTAATCCCAAACTGCATCTGACCTGGCAGACTCACTAAACAGAGAACATCCCTGGTAATCCCAAACTGCCTCTGATCTGGCAGACTCACTAAACAGAGAACATCCCTGGTAATCCCAAACTGCATCTGACCTGGCAGACTCACTAAACAGAGAACATCCCTGGTAATCCCAAACTGCCTCTGATCTGGCAGACTCACTAAACAGAGAACATCCCTGGTAATCCCAAACTGCATCTGACCTGGCAGACTCACTAAACAGAGAACATCCTTGGTAATCCCAAACTGCATCTGATCTGGCAGACTCACTAAACAGAGAACATCCCTGGTCATCCCTACTGCCTCTGATCTGACTCACTAAACAGAGAACATCCCTGGTAATCCCAAACTGCCTCTGATCTGGCAGACTCACTAAACAGAGAACATCCCTGGTAATCCCAAACTGCATCTGACCTGGCAGACTCACTAAACAGAGAACATCCTTGGTAATCCCAAACTGCATCTGACCTGGCAGACTCACTAAACAGAGAACATCCTTGGTAATCCCAAACTGCATCTGACCTGGCAGAATCACTAAACAGAAATGCTTCCTTTGTAAATTATTGTAGTGTGACCCTGGATATCTGTCAAAATAGACTAAATATAAATTTGCTAAATATAAGGAATGTGAAATGATTTATACTGTTACTTTTAATTGTGATACTTAAGAACATTTCAGCAAAATTCCATTTACTTTTGATACATGAGTATATTTAAAACCAAATACTTTAAGACAATTACTGTAGTAGTATTTTACTGGGTGACTTTCACTTTTACTTGAGTCATTTTCTATTAAGGTAATCTTTACTTTTACTCAAGTCTGACAATTGAATACTTTTTCCACCACTAGTGTGAAGACAGGGTTTTAACACATGAGACTGTATGGAGTAAACTGAAACATGTATAGCGCCTCAGGAGTTGGATCAAGCCTCACCATCTTTAGAGCCAGATTTTATGGGCTGCATAGTTTCACCATCATTAAGATAATTTAGATACACTATCGATTTCCCTGACAGTCTAGGGAGATGACAGTCTAGGGAGAAGACAGTATAGGGAGATGACAGTCTAGGGAGAAGACAGTCTAGGGAGATGACAGTCTAGGGAGAAGACAGTATAGGGAGATGACAGTATAGGGAGAAGACAGTATAGGGAGAAGACAGTATAGGGAGAAGACAGTATAGTGTGACGACCCTCCCACTCTGTCTGCCGTATTCTGTCTTTGTTCTTGTTTCCTTATTAGGATGCCAGTGGGCGGAGTTGAGAGGGTCGTCAGCTACATGGGAAACACCTGGGCCAGGTGTCTCCCAGGATAAATAGACCTCTTCCACATTCATGGAGGAGACTCTCTCCATGCAGACACCTTTTGTAGATTGTGTTGTGGTTCTTGGTGGCCTTTTGTTTGTTTGCTTTGGCACCTTTCAACACCCTGCATTATCACATTCATGCATGCAAAACACTCACTTACACTACTGATTACTGATTACACACACCATTGTATATTATACTTAGTTGTTTTAGTTAATAAATATATATTTTGCTACTCCTTATCTCCACGTTGTCTCCCTTTGTTACGGGCTTTGAGCCGGTTCGTGACAAGTGGGGGCTCGTCCGGGATCTTTGAACTACTGGTTTGGGAGACCGTGGAGGTACGTGTTTGCATATTGTGGTTGAGTTTGATAGGCCCAGTATTGGTTGCCTTTGTTGTTTGGTTTGTGTGCTGCGTTGGAGAGAGATAATGGTTAGTTTCCAGGCCCTGCCTAGCCTGTAAACTCTTGTTCTACTTTCTGTTGGGAAGTCAGTCTGAGGAGGTGAGTAAATCGGCTGTGTACCTCGGTAGGAGATTGTGTAGGGTAGTGGAACTTGCTACCCGGAGCTATAGCCTTTTTCCCCTGATAGGTTTAGCGACGTGTTTCATTTTTTGGAATATGTTGGGCATGGTTAATGTTTGTTATTTTTGTGTGGTGTCTGTGGACTGAGCAGTTGTCTCGGGGGCACATCCGTGGCTTGGTGGAATTTGCCAGCATGCTGGGGAGTTCTATTTCCTTGCCAGCGGGCTACAGTGCGTAAATTCCCACCGCAAATCTGCACGAAGACTAGGCTTGAGTTATTGTAGGTTTTGGGGAAGCTCCGTATCTCATCTCTCTTCTGTGGTACTCAGGGTGATTGTCAATTCTCGGGTTGTGGTCTGGTGTGCTCAGCAGAAGGGAAGAGCCAGAATTTTTTTTTTGTGATTATGGCGTCTTATGTAGATAAGTTCATTCGCTCTCCATCAGAGGAATTGTTAGATTTAGGTAATAAAGAACAGCTGTTGAAGGTCGCGGAACACTACAAGGTTGAGATTAGTGATAAACGTCTAAAGAATTCTATTAGGTTGATATTGAAGGCCAATCTGATGGAGAGTGGTATTCTTGAAGTTACCACTGGGCCAGCCTCTGCTGAGGATTTGTCGTCTCCCCATAACGTTACAATGGACATTCCATCGGTTAGTCCTAGTAGCCTTCTTTTTGAACAGCAGAAAGAACTGCTTTTGTTACAGCTGGAGCATGATCGTGAGAAGAGAGAGCATGATCGGCAGCATGATCGTGAGAAGCTAGAACATGATCGGCAGCATGATCGTGAGAAGCTAGAGCATGATCGTGTAAAATATGAAAAGGAATTGGCATTTAAACAAGAGATGGAGCGTGCTAAAATCAAATTGCAACAAGAACGTATAGAGTTGGTTAGGGAAGGAAAGATCTCAGGGGAGAGTTTGTTTTGGGAAGGTGACCCAGATTTACCTAGGGGTAGTTCCGCTTTTGGTCGTGCCCCAGAGACATTTGATATTGTTGGGAACTTACGGTTATTGCCTCGGTTTAATGAAAGGGACCCCGAGACATTCTTTTCGTTATTTGAGCGGGTTGCTGACGCTAGGAGATGGCCTGATTCTGACCGCACTTTAATGTTGCAGTGTGTGCTGACTGGTAAAGCGCAGGAAGCATATTCAGCTCTTAGTGTACACGATAGTGCCAGTTATGATAAAGTTAAAACAGCTGTGTTACAGATTTATGAATTGGTCCCTGAGGCTTACCGCCAACGATTTAGAACTTTAAAAAGGGATGATAACCAAACTCATGTTGAGTTTGCGCGACAGTTGTCTTTACAGTTTAATCGCTGGTGTTCCGCCTCTGCAGTTGTGACTTTCCAAGGGCTGTGTGATCTGATTATGTTAGAGCAATTTAAGGACACAATTCCTGATCGTATTGCCACGTATATTAATGAACAGAAAGTAAAGAATGTTGCTGAAGCTGCAGTTTTGGCAGACGAGTATGTGTTGACTCACAAAAGTGTCTTTGCAGAACCCCGTATTCGGAAAGAGTGGGGGCGTTCGGATACTTTGGTTCTCGGGCAGAGTTCTATTCAACTAGGGTTGAACCTGACTCCCATGGTAAAGCTGACTTTGGGCAGGAGTGTCACTACTGTCAAGGTTCAGGTCATTGGAAAAACGAATGTCCACTTCTCAGGTCAAGGGGTGCTTACGCTAAATCTAAGCCTACTGCGTTAGCTGCACCTGTTCCACATCAGTTCATTCATGACTCATTTCCTCAGGCCCAGGAGAATGTGAAAGTCCATATTGATCCAGACTATTTACCTTTCATTACGGAAGGTTTTGTGTCTATGTTAGGAAGTAAAGACCTTGTGCCAGTGAAGATCCTGAGAGACACAGGTGCCTCTGAATCATTTGTGTTGGAGTCTGTGTTACCCTTTTCTGCTGAGACTGATTCGGGGAATAGTGTTCTAATTAGGGGAATAGGTTTGAACACTCTGTCAGTTCCATTGCATAAACTGATGTTGGATTGTGGGCTGGTGAAGGGTGAAGTTGTTGTGGGTGTGCGTCCTTCGTTGCCTATTGAGGGTATCGATGTTATCCTTGGGAATAACTTGGCTGGTGAGCGTGTATGGCCTGTCGTGTTTCCATCTCCAGTGGTTTCCACTAAGCCGTCATTTGTTGGGATTCATGATGAGAGTGTACAGAGTTTCCCAGAGGTGTTCTCTGCGTGTGCAGTGACACGTTCTATGAGCCGTGGCGAACTGGTCACTGCGCCGACTAATGATAATAATACAAAGTATGTCACTGTTTTCCCTGCTATCCCGTTATCTGTAACCCGCTCAGATCTAATCAATGCGCAACGGGATGACCCCACGTTGGAAGAGTTGCATGATCAAATTGTGCCTATAGAACAGTTGGGAGATGTCGCCCATGGCTATTTTTTCCAAGAGGATGTCCTGATGAGAAAGTGGGTGTCTCATGATAGTGTTTTTCTGGGGGAGGCAATTAGTCAGGTTGTTGTACCAGTTAAGCTTCATGAGTTGGTGTTGGAAACTTCTCACAGCGACGTTGCTGGACATATGGGGGTGAGGAAAACCTACAATCGCATATTAAGACATTTCTTTTGGCCTAGATTAAAGAGGGATGTTTCTGATTTTATCAAAACTTGTCACACCTGTCAATTAACTGGTAAGCCTAATCAAGCTATTAAACCAGTACCATTATTTCCTATTCCTGTACTCAGCCAACCTTTTGAGTATCTGATTATTGACTGTGTGGGTCCTCTGCCTCGTTCTAAAAAGGGTAGCAGTTACCTGTTCACTGCTGCCTATCCTCTCCGATCTATCACGACTAAATCGGTGTTAAAAGCTTTGACTCAGTTTCTCTCATTGTTTGGAATCCCAAAGGTCATTCAGAGTGATCAAGGATCTAATTTTACCTCTAATCTGTTTGGTCAGGTTCTTCAACAGCTCCATATTAAACACAATTTGTCTAGCGCCTATCACGCGCAAAGTCAAGGAGCACTGGAACGTTTCCATCAAACACTTAAGTCTTGTGTTCTTCTTTCCTCTTAAAATATTGCTTCCTATGCACAAAGGTTGCTGAGGTCTGGGGAGGAGGAGGTTGGTTGGTGCAGGTGGAGGTGTGAACACATAAACCCTCGTCAATTTGGGACGCAGAGGCCTGTGTCAATTTGGGACGCAGAGGCCTGTGTCAATTTGGGACGCGGGAGGCCAGTATGTTGTTCCGGGGTCCTTGTTGGTCCCCGGTTTTATGGGGGGGAATGTGACGACCCTCCCACTCTGTCTGCCGTATTCTGTCTTTGTTCTTGTTTCCTTATTAGGATGCCGGTGGGCGGAGTTGAGAGGGTCGTCAGCTACATGGGAAACACCTGGGCCAGGTGTCTCCCAGGATAAATAGACCTCTTCCACATTCATGGAGGAGACTCTCTCCATGCAGACACCTTTTGTAGATTGTGTTGTGGTTCTTGGTTGCCTTTTGTTTGTTTGCTTTGGCACCTTTCAACACCCTGCATTATCACATTCATGCATGCAAAACACTCACCTACACTACTGATTACTGATTACACACACCATTGTATATTATACTTAGTTGTTTTAGTTAATAAATATATATTTTGCTACTCCTTATCTCCACGTTGTCTCCCTTTGTTACGGGCTTTGAGCCGGTTCGTGACAATAGCGAGATGACAGTATAGGGAGAAGACAGTCTAGGGAGATGACAGTCTAGGGAGATGACAGTCGAGGGAGATGACAGTCGAGGGAGATGACAGTCGAGGGAGAAGACAGTCTAGGGAGAAGACAGTCTAGGGAGAAGACAGTCTAGGGAGAAACACTTTAGTCAATAGCTCCAGCATGCGGTAGCTGGGAACACACACACACTGTGAATTTGACTCTGGTAATGTACCTCAAGGCTGTGAGGAATGAATAAAATGCTTGGCCAACAAACGCTGTGCCTGAAAAAAACTAAGAACGAGAGAAGGAATAGAGGTAGAGAAGAACAGAAAGAGGACTAATTACGACTTGGCACACTCCAATCAGATCTGGCGGAGTCCCTGATTGGTAACAGACAGTAAAACCACCTCAACCAATAAAATCACTAATTAAATAGTTTTAATGGCAGAGCAGAGCTCTCATTCGTTATGAAAATCTAAATTCTATTTATATTGACCTCCGTTCTGAATAGACACAGCACTGATCAGTCTACACTCCCCAGACCCCCCCCACACACACACAGCAGTTCTCACTGCTCCCCTTGTGGGGCTCCTGTATGGGGGGGAAGGAGAGAGGAGGATGAGGGGTACTGAGAGACGGGTCTATGAGAGAGACCATCCCTGTTTGACGGGTGGGTGTCCCAAATTGCTCTCTATTCCCTATTAGAGTGCACTACCCGGGTCAAATGTAGTGCACTATGAAGTGATAAGTGATGGAGCAGGAGGTCTGGAAGTAAATAACATACCTGGCTGGGGAGATCTTTGAGGTCAGAACCAGAGATCCGGACCTGAATACTGATGGGACTGAATAACTGTCAGGTCCTGGCAGTGGCAACAGAACACATGGGTTCTAGTGGTATCGTAAACCTTTGAAATACTTTAGCTGTGCTTGATTAAGTTTGCCTGGGACAATGGAATTAACGTGATAGGTCCCAAAAAGTCCAAAACCCTTACGTTGTGTATCTCCAGGCAGGCTCAACTATATGTTTGAAGTATTTGACAGATTCTGAATACTACTTGAAACCGGATCTTGTCTTGGCTCCTGGAAACATGTTCTGGTGATCTGGCACTGGGCTCGGGCACTGTGTCAGCGATGCTGGGGAGCTGAGGAGGGCTGAACAGGGGAGGTTGTGTTGAGTCTGGTTTTTGGAACGGGAACAACACGACATTTAACTGGTACCTAGCGATGAGCTGCTGAGTGATGTTGAGAACCATGACATTTAACTGGTACCTACCGATGAGATGCTGAGTGATGTTGACAAACCTCCAATACTTTGAGCAATCAGTGGAGGAGTTCATTGCTGTCTGGTTTTCCAAATACTGTATGTGCAGTTTGGATAAATAACAGTCTTTCAGGCACCGAGGACTGACTATGCTTTCCAAATACTGTATGTGCAGTTTGGATAAATAACAGTCTTTCAGGCACCGAGGACTGACTATGCTTTCCAAATACTGTATGTGCAGTTTGGATAAATAACAGTCTTTCAGGCACCGAGGACTGACTATGCTTTCCAAATACTGTATGTGCAGTTTGGATAAATAACAGTCTTTCAGGCACCGAGGACTGACTATGCTTTCCAAATACTGTATGTGCAGTTTGGATAAATAACAGTCTTTCAGGCACCGAGGACTGACTATGCTTTCCAAATACTGTATGTGCAGTTTGGATAAATAACAGTCTTTCAGGCACCGAGGACTGACTATGCTTTCCAAATACTGTATGTGCAGTTTGGATAAATAACAGTCTTTCAGGCACCGAGGACTGACTATGCTTTCCAAATACTGTATGTGCAGTTTGGATAAATAACAGTCTTTCAGGCACCGAGGACTGACTATGCTTTCCAAATACTGTATGTGCAGTTTGGATAAATAACAGTCTTTCAGGCACCGAGGACTGACTATGCTTTCCAAATACACTTTATTAATCTCTTCCGCAAATGTATGATTTATTGTTTTCCCATGTAGAGAATATGGCAAGAAACCACTTTGTCTCCCAACACATCCTCAATCTCTTTGAGGGTATCGTACTGTATTGATTTCTGACAAGGCCCTTGTGTGTCTCAATGGACTGTAGTAGGAGCCACCTGAGCTACAGAAACTCTAAATCCTGTGGCTAATATTACTGGAGCTGTTGCTGCGATTTGGACAGCTTCCCCAACTAAGAAATTAGTTTCATCCTCTCTCTCTCTCTCTCTCTCTCTCTCTCTCTCTCTCTCAGAGTATAATGACTCTGAATGGATGCAGTGACAGAGGACCTGCACGGAAGGGAAAATCTACCCATTGCCCGACACGTGTGGAGAGACGCTGTTCTCACGTGAGTACAGAAAGAAGAGGAGAGCCCAGATCTACAGAAGTAAACGGGAGAATTCTTCCACCCACCTCCCTCCAGACCTGTGTTCAAATCGTATTTGAAATGTCTCAAATGCGTGGAACGTTTGAGTGAGCCTGCCTGAAGTGCCTGATAGGCAGGGTTTAGCCCTTTGGCTGAATTCCATTGGCTCAGTTGTCCCAGGCAAGCTCAATGAAGTAAATTAGCGAACATTTTTCAAGTACTGGTTAAACCCAGGTCTAGGAGTGAGCCCGGAGTCTCCAACCCCCCATCCATCCCTACTGAAAATATTCCAGGGTTCCCAACATGTCAGAGAGAGATTTAGGGAATCTTCCAGGGTTCCCAACATGTCAGAGAGAGATTTAGGGAATCTGCCGGGGTTCCCAACACGTCAGAGAGAGATTTAGGGAATCTTTCAGGGTTCCAAACATGTCATAGAGACATTTAGGGAATCTTGCAGGGTTCCCAACATGTCAGAGAGAGATTTAGGGAATCTTCCAGGGTTCCCAACATGTCAGAGAGAGATTTAGTGAATCTTCCAGGGTTCCCAACATGTCAGAGAGAGATTTAGGGAATCTGCCGGGGTTCCCAACACGTCAGAGAGAGATTTAGGGAATCTTTCAGGGTTCCAAACATGTCATAGAGACATTTAGGAAATCTTCCAGGGTTCCCAACATGTCAGAGAGAGATTTAGTGAATCTTCCAGGGTTCCCAACATGTCAGAGAGAGATTTAGGGAATCTTCCAGGGTTCCCAACATGTCAGAGAGAGATTTAGGGAATCTTTCAGGGTTCCCAACACGTCAGAGAGAGATTTAGGGAATCTTCCAGGGTTCCCAACATGTCAGAGAGAGATTTAGGGAATCTTCCAGGGTTCCCAACATGTCAGAGAGAGATTTAGGGAAAAATACTTTGAGCCAATTAGAGAGAGGCTATTATTGTACGTGGAAAGGCTTTCAGAAATGGCAACTTATTCCCTACAAAGTGCACTAGTTTTGATCAGAACTCTATAGACCCTGGTCAAAAGTAGTGCACTATAAAGGGAATAGGGTGCCCTTTTCGGACACACCCAAAGTGTGACACCTAACAGACTAACAGTGTGACACCTAACAGACTAACAGTGTGACACCTAACAGACTAACAGTGTGACACCTAACAGACTAACAGTGTGACACCTAACAGACTAACAGTGTGACGCCTAACAGACTAACAGTGTGATGCCTAACAGACTAACAGTGTGACGCCTAACAGACTAACAGTGTGATGCCTAACAGACTAACAGTGTGACACCTAACAGACTAACAGTGTGATGCCTAACAGACTAACAGTGTGACACCTAACAGACTAACAGTGTGATGCCTAACAGACTAACAGTGTGATGCCTAACAGACTAACAGTGTGACACCTAACAGACTAACAGTGTGATAACAGACTAACAGTGTGATGCCTAACAGACTAACAGTGTGACACCTAACAGACTAACAGTGTGATGCCTAACAGACTAACAGTGTGATGACTAACAGACTAACAGTGTGACACCTAACAGACTAACAGTGTGACACCTAACAGACTAACAGTGTGACGCCTAACAGACTAACAGTGTGATGCCTAACAGACTAACAGTGTGACACCTAACAGACTAGCAGTGGGATGCCTAACAGACTAACAGTGTGACGCCTAACAGACTAACAGTGTGATGCCTAACAGACTAACAGTGTGATGCCTAACAGACTAACAGTGTGATGCCTAACAGACTAACAGTGTGATGCCTAACAGACTAACACAGTGATGCCTAACAGTGATGCCTAACAGACTAACAGTGTGATGCCTAACAGACTAACAGTGTGATGCCTAACAGACTAACAGTGGGATGCCTAACAGACTAACAGTGTGATGCCTAACAGACTAACAGTGTGATGCCTAACAGACTAACAGTGGGATGCCTAACAGACTAACAGTGGGACACCTAACAGACTAACAGTGTGACACCTAACAGACTAACAGTGTGACACCTAACAGACTAACAGTGGGATGCCTAACAGACTAACAGTGTGACGCCTAACAGACTAACAGTGTGATGCCTAACAGACTAACAGTGTGATGCCTAACAGACTAACAGTGTGACGCCTAACAGACTAACAGTGTGACACCTAACAGACTAACAGTGTGACACCTAACAGACTAACAGTGTGACACCTAACAGACTAACAGTGTGACACCTAACAGACTAACAGTGTGATGCCTAATAGACTAACAGTGTGACACCTAACAGACTAACAGTGTGACGCCTAACAGACTAACAGTGTGACGCCTAACAGACTAACAGTGTGACACCTAACAGACTAACAGTGTGACGCCTAACAGACTAACAGTGTGATGCCTAACAGACTAACAGTGTGACGCCTAACAGACTAACAGTGTGATGCCTAACAGACTAACAGTGTGATGCCTAACAGACTAAACAGTGTGATGCCTAACAGACTAACAGTGTGATGCCTAACAGACTAACAGTGTGATGCCTAACAGACTAACAGTGTGATGCCTAACAGACTAACAGTGTGATGCCTAACAGACTAACAGTGTGATGCCTAACAGACTAACAGTGTGATGCCTAACAGACTAACAGTGTGATGCCTAACAGACTAACAGTGTGATGCCTAACAGACTAACAGTGTGATGCCTAACAGACTAACAGTGTGACGCCTAACAGACTAACAGTGTGACACCTAACAGACTAACAGTGTGACGCCTAACAGACTAACAGTGTGATGCCTAACAGACTAACAGTGTGATGCCTAACAGACTAACAGTGTGATGCCTAACAGATGGTTTCTCTAGGAGAGGTTTGGAAGCGTAGGATCTTTGGAATGAACTCAGACAGATACCACAGGAAGGGGTCATTGTTTACCCTAAGTGGGGGGAAAAAAGTTGGATTTAATTAAATGAAATATAATTGAAGGTTAGCCGCACGCCTGCAAAGATGGACACACTTATTATGTGGCTGGTGGGGAACTTAATCCATCTCGATGACCATGACAAGGAGGGAATGGTGTTTATAGTTGAATTCAATCTTGTCCCGACACACACACACACACACACACACACACACACACACACACACACACACACACACACACACACACACACACACACACACACACACACACACACACACACACACACACACACACACACAGTCCTAGCATGTTACAGAGGATAAATTAGCTGGATAAATTCCATCCATCTCGTCCTTTCCGTACTCAGACCTTTCATCAAGCCAATATGTGTGTGTGTGTGTGTGTGTGTGTGTGTGTGTGTGTGTGTGTGTGTGTGTGTGTGTGTGTGTGTGTGTGTGTGTGTGTGTTTTGGTAGCGGTAACTACTAGCAACTGAATAACTTGTTTGCTCAAACTCACGCGCATGTAATTGATTCTGCATCATCTATTCTAAATTTAAATACAGGATGTTCGAGGCTAGACTTCCTTAATATCAGCTGCTTTGGTACAAACAGCCCGCCGTGCATATTGACCCTGACGGGGGAAATTAACGTTGTAATACATTGAATTTGAACTCAACCTCTCTAACATTCTTTGACGTCTGAATTTGAAGAAATGTTTTTCAGCAGAACAACCTTCCTCTAGACAATCAGCCCTGTCTTGTTTGGGACCCTTAATGCTACGTGGTTAAATTCACTCTCACGGACTCAGCAGTTCGTTTCATGCAGGAGCACAGGCCTCTTCTCACAGCCAAGGTATTTTGCTAACCTTCTGCAACTGTTTTAAGTAAACATTTATTTCCAGCTCCGTCCGTATTGGAAAATAAGATTTTTTTTCTCTCCTTTTCACTCCCACAAAGACCTTCTCTGTGCTTATCAACTGGACACTAAATTAAACAACCAAGAATGTTCCAGACTTAGTAAGAAAATCACGCAGGTGAGTTTGGAGGCAATTAAAGTATACACATTCTGTCTGGAAAGGAGGTATAGTGGGAATAATGTAAGCAAAGTGGCTCCCTCCCAAACAGCTCCATATTCCCTATACATTGCACTACTTTTGTTCAGGGCCTTATGGGCCTTGGTCTAAAGTAGTGCACTACATAGAACATTTCAGTGCCATTTGGGATGCTGACAGTGAGCCCTCTGGTAAAAGCATGTTGTATATTTTAGATAGAGGGAGAGGAGAAGAGAGAAGAGGGAGAGGAGAAGAGAGAAGAGAGAGGAGGAGAAGAGAGAGGAGGAGCGGAGAGGAGAGAGGAGAGATGAGGAGAGTGAGAGAGGAGGAGGAGTGGAGAGGACAGGAGTGGAGAGGAGGAGAGGGAGAGGAGAGGGAGAGGAGAGGAGGAGAGAGGGAGAGAGGAGGAGGAGAGGAGGAGAGTGGAAAGGAGAGGAGAGGAGAGGAGAGGAGGAGAGGAGAAAGGAGAGAGGAGGAGAGTAGAGGGGAGGAGAGAGGAGGAGAGTAGAGTGGAGGAGAGAGGAGGAGAGGAAGAGAGGGAGAGAGGGAGAGAGCAGGAAAGTAGGAGAGGAGAGGGGGAGAGGAGGAGAAGGAGAGAGGAGGGGAGTAGAGTGGAGGAGAGAGGAGGAGAGGAGAGGGAGAGATAAGGAGAGTATGAGAGGAGAGGAGGAAAAAAGGAGGATCGTAGGATAGGAGAAGAGTAGGAGAGGAGGAGAGGAGGAAAGTAGAGTATGTGAACTTAAGTGATTTAAAACTCCATGGTAGCCAGCTGTGAAATTACACTGCTGTTGTGCCACCACACGCTTTGAGCCAAACGGGTACAGCCGAGGACCTGAGTAGAGAATACACACTGCTGTTGTTCGACCACACGCTTTGAGCCAAACGGTACAGCCGAGGACCTAGGTAGAGAATACACACTGCTGTTGTGCGACCACACGCTTTGAGCCAAACGGTACAGCCGAGGACCTGAGTAGAGAATACACACTGCTGTTGTTCCACCATACGCTTTGAGCCAAACGGTACGGCCGAGGACCTGAGTAGAGAATACACACTGCTGTTGTTCCACCATACGCTTTGAGCCAAACGGTACGGCCGAGGACCTGAGTAGAGAATACACACTGCTGTTGTGCCACCACACGCTTTGAGCCAAACGGTACGGCCGAGGACCTGAGTAGAGAATACACACTGCTGTTGTGCCACCACACGCTTTGACGGCCGAGGACCAACTGCTGTTGTGCCACCACACGCTTTGGCCACGGTACGGCCGAGTACCTGAGTAGAGAATACACACTGCTGTTGTGCCACCACACGCCTGAGTACACGCTTTGAGTAGAGGAATACACACTGCTGTTGTGCCACCACACGCTTTGAGCCAAACGGTACGGCCGAGGACCTGAGTAGAGAATACACACTGCTGTTGTGCCACCACACGCTTTGAGCCAATCGGTACAGCCGAGGACCTGAGTAGAGCCTCCACATGCTTTGAGCCAGAATAACACTGCTGTTGTGCCACCACACGCTTTGAGCCAACAGGACCTTTGAGAGACTGCTGTTGTGCCTCCACCTTTGAGCCAATCGGTACAGCCGAGGAAGTAGAGACACTGCTGTTGTGCCACCACACGCTTTGAGCCAAACGGTACAGCCGAGGACCTGAGTAGAGACTGCTGTTGTGCCTCCACACTGCTGTTGTGCCACCACACGCTTTGAGCCAAACGGTACAGCCGAGGACCTGAGCCACCACAGAGAATACACACTGCTGTTGCCACCACACGCTTTGAGCCAATCGGTACGGCCGAGGACCTGAGTAGAGACACTGCTGTTGTGCCTCCACATGCTTTGAGCCAATCGGTACAGCCGAGGACCTGAGTAGAGACACTGCTGTTGTGCCTCCACATGCTTTGAGCCAATCGGTACGGCCGAGGACCTGAGTAGAGACACTGCTGTTGTGCCTCCACATGCTTTGAGCCAATCGGTACAGCCGAGGACTGAGTAGAGACACTGCTGTTGTGCCTCCACATGCTTTGAGCCAATCGGTGCAGCCGAGGACCTGTAGAGACACTGCTGTTGTGCCTCCACACGCTTTGAGCCATCGGTGCAGCCGAGGACCTGAGTAGAGACACTGCTGTTGTGCCTCCACATGCTTTGAGCCAATCGGTACGGCCGAGGACCTGAGTAGAGACACTGCTGTTGTGCCTCCATACGCTTTGAGCCAAACGGTACGGCCGAGGACCTGAGTAGAGAATACACACTGCTGTTGTGCCACCACACGCTTTGAGCCAACTGCTGTTGTGCCACCACACGCTTTGAGCCCGCCGAGGACCTGAGTAGAGAATACACACTGCTGTTGTGCCACCCACCTTTGACACGCGAGTACCTGAGTAGAGAATACACACTGCTGTTGTGCCACCACACGCTTTGAGCCAAACGGTACGGCCGAGGACCTGAGTAGAGAATACACACTGCTGTTGTGCCACCACACGCTTTGAGCCAAACGGTACGGCCGAGTACCTGAGTAGAGAATACACACTGCTGTTGTGCCACCACACGCTTTGAGCCAATCGGTACAGCCGAGGACCTGAGTAGAGAATACACACTACTGTTGTGCCACCACACGCTTTGAGCCAAACAGTACGGCCGAGGACCTGAGTAGAGAATAGCTGCTGTTGTGCCACCACACGCTTTGAGCCAAACGGTACAGCCGAGGACCTGAGTAGAGAATACACACTGCTGTTGTGCCACCACACGCTTTGAGCCAATCGGTACGGCCGAGGACCTGAGTAGAGACACTGCTGTTGTGCCTCCACATGCTTTGAGCCAATCGGTACAGCCGAGGACCTGAGTAGAGACACTGCTGTTGTGCCTCCACATGCTTTGAGCCAATCGGTACAGCCGAGGACCTGAGTAGAGACACTGCTGTTGTGCCTCCACATGCTTTGAGCCAATCGGTACAGCCGAGGACCTGAGTAGAGACACTGCTGTTGTGCCTCCACAGGCTTTGAGCCAATCGGTGCAGCCGAGGACCTGAGTAGAGACACTGCTGTTGTGCCTCCACACGCTTTGAGCCAATCGGTACAGCCGAGGACCTGAGTAGAGACACTGCTGTTGTGCCACCACACGCTTTGAGCCAATCGGTACAGCCGAGGACCTGAGTAGAGACACTGCTGTTGTGCCACCACACGCTTTGAGCCAAACGGTACAGCCGAGGACCTGAGTAGAGAATACACACTGCTGTTGTGCCACCACACGCTTTCAGCCAAACGGTACAGCCGAGGACCTGAGTAGAGAATACACACTGCTGTTGTGCCACCACACGCTTTGAGCCAATCGGTACGGCCGAGGACCTGAGTAGAGACACTGCTGTTGTGCCTCCACATGCTTTGAGCCAATCGGTACGGCCGAGGACCTGAGTAGAGACACTGCTGTTGTGCCTCCACATGCTTTGAGCCAATCGGTACGGCCGAGGACCTGAGTAGAGACACTGCTGTTGTGCCTCCACATGCTTTGAGCCAATCGGTGAGCCAACTGCTGTTGTGCCTCCACATGCTTTGAGCCAATCCAGCCGAGGAGGACCTGAGTGAGCCAAGTACGGCCGAGGACCACACTGCTGTGCCTCCACATGTGCCTGCGGCCGAGGACCACACTGCTGTTGTGAGCCAATCGGTACAGCCGAGGACCTGAGTAGAGACACTGCTGTTGTGCCTCCACATGCTTTGAGCCAATCGGTGCAGCCGAGGACCACTGCTGTTGTGCCTCCACACGCTTTGAGCCAATCGGTACAGCCGAGGACCTGAGTAGAGACACTGCTGTTGTGCCACCACACGCTTTGAGCCAATCGGTACAGCCGAGGACCTGAGTAGAGACACTGCTGTTGTGTCACCACACGCTTTGAGCCAATCGGTACAGCCGAGGACCTGAGTAGAGACACTGCTGTTGTGTCACCACACGCTTTGAGCCAATCGGTACAGCCGAGGACCTGAGTAGAGACACTGCTGTTGTGCCACCACACGCTTTGAGCCAATCGGTACAGCCGAGGACCTGAGTAGAGACACTGCTGTTGTGCCACCACATGCTTTGAGCCAATCGGTACAGCCGAGGACCTGAGTAGAGACACTGCTGTTGTGTCACCACACGCTTTGAGCCAATCGGTACAGCCGAGGACCTGAGTAGAGACACTGCTGTTGTGTCACCACATGCTTTGAGCCAATCGGTACAGCCGAGGACCTGAGTAGAGAATACACACTGCTGTTGTGCCACCACATGCTTTGAGCCAATCGGTACAGCCGAGGACCTGAGTAGAGACACTGCCAGTGGGCCGCCGTGAGGTATGATTATGCCACACTTTTTTATTCGGGAACCAAATATTTTAATGACACTTCCATTGATCCAGCCAATTGTTTTAGGGCATCTCAAGAGCTAATGTTTCATTCCAACCCTTGTTGCAAAACAAATCTCAACAACCTCAAGTCCGAGAAGAAACAGCTGCTTTTGACATAAATGGCATTACGATACATATCTAGCCCCTAATGTGCCACGTTTGTGTTCGAAACCACAAATATTATCACTGAGTGGTGTTTACTGGGAAAACCCTGTGATGCCAGACAGACACCGAAGACAGAAGACAGCATGTTCCGAATATGATCCTCACATAAAAGAAGACACGTGATTTTTTTTTTATCCAGAAATGTGATAGGTGTCCCAGAAATGTGTTGGGATAATCCAAGTTGAAAGCTAATGGGCACATTTTCACATATCTGCCTTCTTCTGCATCTGATAGAAGCAATGCGTTGATTTAATTGAATCCAAGCCTTTAATCTCATCTCAGACATATAGATTTGATCTGAAACATCTAATTCATCTGTTCTAGATATAGGACAATGTGTGAATTTTCTAACTCCAAGCGTCACATTTTCTAACAATATCATCGCAGACTATTTCTTTGTCATCTGGAGATCTGACCGGTTTAATGATCTCTTTAAGTCATCTGGTTTTATGAAGCAACGCCAGAACGCCGTAGAAGAAGGGTGCAATCCATAATACCCATAGGGCCCTGGTCAAAAGTAGTCCACTGTACAGTATAGGGAATAGGGTGCCATTTGAGAAGTACACTTAGAATGAAGAACAACAAAGAATACTTCTTGGAAGGGAGGTATTGGTGTATTGAGAGGGACGAGAGAGAGATGAGAGGAGAGAGGGACGAGAGAGGGATGAGAGGAGAGAGGGACGAGAGAGAGATGAGAGGGACGAGAGAGAGATGAGAGGAGAGAGGGACGAGAGAGGGATATGAGGGGAGAGGGATGAGAGAGGGATGAGAGGAGAGAGGGACGAGAGAGGGATGAGAGGAGAGAGGGACGAGAGAGGGATGAGAGGAGAGAGGGACGAGAGAGGGATGAGAGGAGAGAGGGACGAGAGAGAGATGAGAGGAGAGAGGGACGAGAGAGGGATGAGAGGAGAGAGGGACGAGAGAGGGATGAGAGGAGAGAGGGATGAGAGGAGAGAGGGACGAGAGAGAGATGAGAGGAGAGAGGGACGAGAGAGAGATGAGAGGGACGAGAGAGGGATGAGAGGGGAGAGGGACGAGAGAGGGATGAGAGGGACGAGAGAGGGACGAGAGAGGGATGAGAGGAGAGAGGGACGAGAGAGGGATGAGAGGAGAGAGGGACGAGAGGAGAGAGGGACGAGAGAGGGATGGGACCGTTTAATCCGCCATGTGGAACCTATTCATCAATTTCTTATTGATGGTGATTATGGCTGCAGGGAGAGAGTGAGACAGAGAGACAGAACAATGGGATAACATCTATCACATGCAGCCATTAGTTCAGCCCTGCTGAAACCATACGCTCTGCCAACAGTTGTTTCTCTACTTTAAAAAAAAATACTTAAAAAGTGTCTTTCCAATAAGATGTTGATATTATTTTTGATAGCCATAGCAAAGTTATGGACATTGTGTGAGTTAGGACATTGTCCCCCCTGCCATGGGTGAGTTAGATGGTATATTTAAGCAATAAGGCATGAGGGGGTGTGGTATATGGCCAATATACCATGGCTAGATACAGCCCATAGCCATGGTATATTGGCCATATACCACAAACCCCCGAGGTGCCTTATTGCTATTATAAACTGGTTACCAACATAATTAGAGCAGTAAAAATAAATGTTTTGTCATACCTGTGGTATGCAGTCTGATATACCACGGCTGTCAGCCAATCAGCATTCAGGGCTCGAACCACCCAGTCTATAACCTGTTATATGTGGTTTAGTACAATATTTCAACGTGCTGAGATTGAGAAACACAGACTCTGGGTGCATCTGAATCGGGCACCCTACTTCCTGTAGCAGACTACATCTCTCTGCCATGTCACAGTCAAAGGTCAGGGGTGACATCATGATCGGATCATACTGTTTATGCTAACACAAGCAGGAAATGATGACCAGTTAACTACCCCGTAAGTACACCCCCCCCCCCCCTTACAGAGAAGGAACACGGATGTCTCATTAACGTGGTATTAGCACACTGACGGAGATTCAATAATATATGAGATTCAATAATATACTTATGAGCACAGATAGCACAGACAGGAAACAAACTACGTTTAGTATCGCACAGTGTAAAAATTGAAAAAAATCACAGCCTTTGGGGGCATGGAGGGAGTTCATTCGTAGCAGGTAGACGTTAAACGGTAACTCTCAAACTGCTAGGTACAGAACAATACATCGCCCCACAGAGACCAAATACAGGCCTCTCTCTTTATCTCTCTTTTGGATAGAGGCTAGAGGATCTCAGCATCTATTACAGTACTTATAGGGTGTTTAAGGTGAAAGGTCAATGAGAAAGCACAGCATGGGAGCATGGAACCATAGGGGGTATTTGTCCAATCTTAGTCACGCAGACAGTTTATGATAACTCTCAAATTGCTAGGAACAACGCCCCACAGAGACTGAACACGGAACCGCTTACTTCATCGCCTGGTCAGAGGTTAGAGGTTAGAGGTGACCAAGATGTATGTATACAGGGGATCTGAGATTGGAGAGTGTACGCTCAGTATACCAAACATTAGGAACACCTTCCTAATATTTTTTATTTATTTAACTAGGCGAGTCAGTTATTAAGAACAAATTCTTATTTTCAATGACGGCCTAGGAACAGTGGGTTAACTGCCTGTTCAGGGGCAGAACAACAGATCTGTACCTTGTCAGCTCAGGGATTTGAACTAGCAACTTTTCAGTTACTAGTCCAACACTCTAACCACTAGGCTACCCTGCCGCCTCCCCTTCTTTCCCTCAGAACAGCCTCATTTTTGTCGGGGGCATGGACTCTACAAGGTGTCGAAAGCGTTCCACAGGGATGCTGGCCCATGTCGACTCCGATTCTTGCCAAAGTTCTGTAGTTGGTTGGATGTCCTTTGGGGCTCGGACCATTCTTGATACACACAGGAAACTGTTGAGCGTGAAAAACCCAGCATTCTTACAGGTCTTGACACAAACAGTTGCGCCTGACACCTACTACCAAACCTCGTTCAAAGACACTTAAACATTTTGTCTTGTCCATTCACCCTCTAAATGGCACACATACACAATCCATGTCTACATTGTCTCAGGGCTTAAAAATCCGTCTAAAACCCTGTTTCCTCCCCTTCATCTACACTGATTAAAGTGGATTTAGCAGGTGACATATGTAAGGGATCATAGCTTTCACCTGGATTCACCTGGGCAGTCTATGTCATTGACAGAGCAGGTGTACTTCATGTTTTGTATACTCAGTGTATGTTAGCACAGACAGGAAAGGTTAGTTATTCACACTGTTAGGTGAAAGGATGAAAAACAGCAGGAGGGTGTTACTGGGTTAACAGCAGGGAGGAGTTACTGGGTTAACAGTAGGAGGAGTTACTGGGTTAACAGTAGGAGGAGTTACTGGGTTAACAGCAGGAGGAGTTACTGGGTTAACAGCAGGGGGGTTATGGGGTTAACAGCAGGGGGTTATGGGGTTAACAGCAGGGGAGTTACTGGGTTAACAGCAGGGGGTTACTGGGTTAACAGCAGGGGGTTACTGGGTTAACAGCAGGGGGAGTTACTGGGTTAACAGCAGGATGAGTTACTGGGTTAACAGCAGGGTGGGTTACGGGGTTAACAGCAGGGGGGTTACTGGGTTAACAGCAGGGGGAATTACTGGGTTAACAGCAGGGGGTTACTGGGTTAACAGCAGGGGGAGTTACTGGGTTAACAGCAGGAGGGTTATGGGGTTAACAGCAGGGGGTTATGGGGTTAACAGCAGGGGGTTATGGGGTTAACAGCAGGGGTTAACAGCAGGAGGAGTTACTGGGTTAACAGCAGGAGGGGTTACTGGGTTAACAGCAGGGGGTTATGGGGTTAACAGCAGGGGGTTACTGGGTTAACAGCAGGGGGAGTTACTGGGTTAACAGCAGGGGGTTATGGGGTTAACAGCAGGGGGTTATGGGGTTAACAGCAGGGGTTAACAGCAGGAGGAGTTACTGGGTTAACAGCAGGGGGTTATGGGGTTAACAGCAGGGGGTTATGGGGTTAACAGCAGGGGGAGTTACTGGGTTAACAGCAGGGGGTTATGGGGTTAACAGCAGGGGGTTATGGGGTTAACAGCAGGGGTTAACAGCAGGAGGAGTTACTGGGTTAACAGCAGGGGGAGTTACTGGGTTAACAGCAGGAGGAGTTACGGGGTTAACAGCAGGGGGAGTTACTGGGTTAACAGCAGGAGAAGTTATGGGGTTAACAGCAGGGGGTTACGGGGTTAACAGCAGGGGGGTTACGGGGTTAACAGCAGGGGAGTTACTGGGTTAACAGCAAGAGGGTTTACGGGGTTAACAGCAGGGGGAGTTACTGGGTTAACAGCAGGAGGAGTTACTGGGTTAACAGCAGGAGGGAGTTACTGGGTTAACAGCAGGGGGGTTACGGGGTTAACAGCAGGGGTTAACAGCAGGAGGAGTTACTGGGTTAACAGCAGGAGGAGTTACTGGGTTAACAGCAGGAGGAGTTACTGGGTTAACAGCAGGAGGGAGTTACTGGGTTAACAGCAGGGGGGTTACGGGGTTAACAGCAGGGGTTAACAGCAGGGGGGAGTTACTGGGTTAACAGCAGGAGGAATTACGGAGTTAACAGCAGGAGGGAGTTACTGGGTTAATAGCAGAGGGAGTTACTGGGTTAACAGCAGGGGTGAGTGACTGGGTTAACAGCAGGAGGGGGTTACGGGGTTAACAACAGGAGGGAGTTACTGGGTTAACAGCAGGAGAAGTTACTGGGTTAACAGCAGGAGGGAGTTACTGGGTTAACAGCAGGGCGGAGTTACTGGGTTAACAGCAGGAGTGGGTTACGGGGTTAACAGCAGGAGGGAGTTACTGGGTTAACAGCAGGAGGGAGTTACTGGGTTAACAGCAGGGGGGAGTTACTGGGTTAACAACAGGAGTGGGTTACGGGGTTAACAGCAGGAGGGAGTTACTGGGTTAACAGCAGGAGGGAGTTACTGGGTTAACAGCAGGGGGGAGTTACTGGGTTAACAGCAGGGGGGAGTTACTGGGTTAACAGCAGGGGGGAGTTACTGGGTTAACAGCAGGGGGGAGTTACTGGGTTAACAGCAGGAATGGGTTATGGGGTTAACAGCAGGAGGAGTTATGGGGTTAACAGCAGGGGTTAATAGCAGGGGGAGTTACTGGGTTAACAGCAGGAGGAATTACTGGGTTAACAGCAGGGAAGATGTTACTGGGTTAACAGCATGGAGGAAGTTACTGGGTTAACAGCAGGGAGGAAGTTACTGGGTTAAACGCAGGAGGAGTTACTGGGTTAACAGCAGGAGGAGTTACTGGGTTAACAGCAGGAGGGCATTACGGGGTTAACAGCAGGGGGGAGTTACTGGGTTAACAGCAGGATGAGGTACTGGGTTAACAGCAGGAGGAGTTCTGGATTAACAGCAGGGAGGAGTTACTGGGTTAACAGCAGGAGGGAGTTACTGGGTTAACAGCAGAGGGGAGTTACTGGGTTAACAGCAGGGGGGAGTTACGGGGTTAACAGCAGGGGGAGTTACTGGGTTAAAAGCAGGAGGAGTTACTGGGTTAACAGCAGGAGGAGTTACTGTGTTAAGATCAGGAGGGTATTACTGGGTTAACAGCAGGAGGGAGTTACGGGGTTAACAGCAGGGGGAGTTACGGGGTTAACAGCAGGAGGGAGTTACGGGGTTAACAGCAGGAGGAGTTACTGGGTTAACAGCAGGGAGGAGTTACGGGGTTAAAAATAGGAGGGAGTTACTGGGTTAACAGCAGGGGGAGTTACTGGGTTAACAGCAGGGAGGAGTTACTGGGTTAACAACAGGAGGGAGTTACTGGGTTAACAGCAGGAGGAGTTACTGGGTTAACAGCAGGGAGGAGTTACGGGGTTAAAAATAGGAGGGAGTTACTGGGTTAACAGCAGGGGGAGTTACTGGGTTAACAGCAGGGGGAGTTACTGGGTTAACAGCAGGGAGGAGTTACTGGGTTAACAACAGGAGGGAGTTACTGGGTTAACAGCAGGAGGGGGTTACTGGGTTAACAGCAGGAGGAGTTACTGGGTTAACAGCAGGGAGGAGTTACGGGGTTAACAATAGGAGGGAGTTACTGGGTTAACAGCAGGAGGGGGTTACTGGGTTAACAGCAGGAGGGGGTTACTGGGTTAACAGCAGGAGGGGGTTACTGGGTTAACAGCAGGAGGAGTTACTGGGTTAACAGCAGCAGGTTACGGTAACTCTCAAAGAAACCATGACTCACTGAATCACTGAGAATTGACAGAATATTAATGTGTCTAGCTGTGTGAACCTCCCCTTCCCTTCTCCTCTTCCTCCAAAAAATATATATTCTTCTCATCCTCTCACATTTCATAGTTCAAATATCATCAATCCTAAGGATCTACGTGGCATGTATACCTGGGCTCTAACAGTATTCAGTGTTCTTGCCTGTCTGGAGTCACAGAAGGAATGGGTTTGACCTTTTGTGACTATTCTATTGGTTCCATTGCACCTTTCAAGCTCAATCAAGCCCATCTAAAGCAATTTAAATGATTTCAAGTAGTACTTGAACCCAGGTCTGATGGCATCTGGTCTTTCTCTGCTATGTCATAAATGACGGCGCCAGAACTTCTTTTGTGTTCATCCTAAAATAATAGCAGGGGGATATAGGACCTCATAACGTATGGCATGATCCCCAGTCATCCACCAGTCATCTTAATAATGGGAACCTGATGCACATTCAGACACAAGCCTGCAGGGCCAGCCTGATGAATCCCTTATAGGATGAGATAGGACTTTAGGAAGAGAGGAGATGAGAGAGAGTGGTGAGAGAAGAGAAGAGGAGAGGAAGGGGAGAGAGGAGGGAGAGAACGGGGGAGAGGAGAGGAGAGGAGAGGAGAGGAGAGGAGAGGAGAGGAGAGAGAGAGAGAGAGAGAGAGAGAGAGAGAGAGAGAGAGAGAGGGGGAAGGAGAGGAGGGGAGAGAAAGGGAGGGGTGAGAGGAGAGAAGAAAAGAGGAGGGGAGTGTTCTCTATGGGGTCAGAGTTCTCTATGGGGTCTGTGTTCTCTATGGGGTCTGTGTTCTCTATGGGGTCAGAGTTCTCTATGGGGTCTGTGTTCTCTATGGGGTCAGAGATCTCTATGGGGTCTGTGTTCTCTATGGGGTCAGAGTTCTCTATGGGGTCAGTGTTCTCTATGGGGTCTGTGTTCTCTATGGGGTCAGAGTTCTCTATGGGGTCTGTGTTCTCTATGGGGTCAGAGATCTCTATGGGGTCTGTGTTCTCTATGGGGTCAGAGTTCTCTATGGGGTCAGTGTTCTCTATGGGGTCAGAGTTCTCTATGGGGTATGTGTTCTCTATGGGGTCAGTGTTCTCTATGGGGTCAGTGTTCTCTATGGGGACAGTGTTCTCTATGGGGTCAGTGTTCTCAATGGGGTCAGTGTTCTCTATGGGGTCAGTGTTCTCTATGGGGTCAGTGTTCTCTATGGGGTCTGTATTCTCTATGGGGTCAGAGTTCTCTATGGGGTCTGTGTTCTCTATGGGGTCAGAGTTCTCTATGGGGTCAGTGTTCTCTATGGGGTCAGTGTTCTCTATGGGGTCAGTGTTCTCTATGCAGTCAGTGTTCTCTATGGGGTCCTTGTACTCTATGGGGTCAGTGTTCTCTATGGGGTCAGTGTTCTCTATGGGGTCAGTGTTCTCTATGGAGTCAGTGTTCTCTATGGGGTCAGTGTTCTCTATGGGGTCAATATTCTCTATGGGGTCAGTGTTCTCTATGGGGTCAGAGTTCTCTATGGGGTCAGTGTTATCTATGGAGTCAGTGTTCTCTATGGGGTCAGTGTTCTCTATGGTGTCAGTGTTCTCTATGGGGTCAGTGTTCTCTATGGGGTCAGTATTCTCTATGGGGTCAGTGTTCTCTATGGGGTCGGTGTTCTCTATGGGGTCAGTGTTCTCTATAGATCAGTGTTCTCTATGGGGTCAGTTTTCTCTATGGGGTCAGAGTTCTCTATGGAGTCTGTGTTCTCTATGGAGTCAGTGTTCTCTATGGGGTCAGTGTTCTCTATGGGGTAAGTGTTCTCTATGGGGTCTGTGTTCTCTATGGGGTCAGTGTACTAGTTATGTAGATGATCAGATACTGGCAGCGTGTCAGGGTAGAAAATATTAATGTTAGATTGGCATCTCCACAGGCTCACGATTATCAGATACTGGCAGCAGTATTCACAGATTATCAGAAACCATACCAAGGTAGGCCATCAAGATTATCAGATGCTGGCACAGTCACACACACTGGCAGACAGTCAGATACTGTAGATTATCAGACACAGTACAGATACACTGTAGATTATCACACACAGATACTGTAGATTACACTGGCAACACATCAAACACAGATACTGTAGATTATCAGATGCTGGCAGACAGTACGATACCTGCTGTAGATTATCAGAACTGGCAGCAGTAGTCAATGTTTTCAGATACTGGCAAAATACCTGCTGTAGATTATCAGATACTGGCAGACAGTAGTCAGATACCTGCTGTAGATTATCAGATACTGGCAGACAGTGGTCAGATACCTGCTGTAGATTATCAGATACTGGCAGCAGTAGTCAGATACCTGCTGTAGATTATCAGATACTGGCAGACAGTAGTCAGATACCTGCTGTAGATTATCAGATACTGGCAGACAGTAGTCAGATACCTGCTGTAGATGATCAGATACTGGCAGACAGTAGTCAGATACCTGCTGTAGCTTATCAGATACTGGCAGACAGTAGTCAGATACCTGCTGTAGATTATCACATACTGGCAGCAGTAGTCAGATACCTGCTGTAGATTATCAGATACTGGCAGCAGTAGTCAGATACCTGCTGTAGATGATCAGATACTGGCAGACAGTAGTCAGATACCTGCTGTAGATTATCAGATACTGGCAGACAGTAGTCAGATACCTGCTGTAGATTATCAGATGCTGGCAGACAGTAGTCCGATACCTGCTGTAGATGATCAGATACTGGCAGCAGTAGTCAGATACCTGCTGTAGATGATCAGATACTGGCAGCAGCAGTCAGATACCTGCTGTAGATTATCAGATACTGGCAGCAGTAGTCAGATACCTGCTGTAGATGATCAGATACTGGCAGACAGTAGTCAGATACCTGCTGTAGATTATCAGATGCTGGCAGACAGTAGTCAGATACCTGCTGTAGATGATCAGATACTGGCAGCAGTAGTCAGATACCTGCTGTAGATTATCAGATACTGGCAGACAGTAGTCAGATACCTGCTGTAGATTATCAGATGCTGGCAGACAGTAGTCAGATACCTACTGTAGATTATCAGATACTGGCAGCAGTAGTCAGATACCTACTGTAGATTATCAGATACTGGCAGACAGTAGTCAGATACCTACTGTAGATTATCAGATACTGGCAGCAGTAGTCAGATACCTGCTGTAGATTATCAGATGCTGGCAGACAGTAGTCAGATACCTGCTGTAGATTATCACATACTGGCAGACAGTAGTCAGATACCTGCTGTAGATTATCAGATGCTGGCAGACAGTAGTCAGATACCTGCTGTAGATTATCAGATACTGGCAGACAGTAGTCAGATACCTGCTGTAGATTATCAGATACTGGCAGCAGTAGTCAGATACCTGCTGTAGATTATCAGATACTGGCAGACAGTAGTCAGATACCTGCTGTAGATTATCAGATGCTGGCAGACAGTAGTCCGATACCTGCTGTAGATTATCAGATACTGGCAGCAGTAGTCAGATACCTGCTGTAGATTATCAGATACTGGCAGACAGTAGTCAGATACCTGCTGTAGATTATCACATACTGGCAGACAGTAGTCAGATACCTGCTGTAGATTATCACATACTGGCAGACAGTAGTCAGATACCTGCTGTAGATTATCAGATGCTGGCAGACAGTAGTCAGATACCTGCTGTAGATTATCAGATACTGGCAGACAGTAGTCGGATACCTGCTGTAGATTATCAGATGCTGGCAGACAGTAGTCAGATACCTGCTGTAGATGATCAGATACTGGCAGACAGTAGTCAGATACCTGCTGTAGATTATCAGATGCTGGCAGACAGTAGTCCGATACCTGCTGTAGATTATCAGATACTGGCAGACAGTAGTCAGATACCTGCTGTAGATGATCAGATACTGGCAGACAGTAGTCAGATACCTGCTGTAGATTATCAGAAACTGGCAGACAGTAGTCAGATACCTGCTGTAGATTATCAGATACTGGCAGACAGTAGTCAGATACCTGCTGTAGATGATCAGATGCTGGCAGACAGTAGTCAGATACGTTCTGTAGGCTGACAATACTCCATCCCAGACACATTTATGAACCCAGAATCCCAAACATTCACGTTATCCAGAACTGCACATGTATCCTGGTCCATCACTAATATTTGCATTCCCAATGGCAACCTATTCCCATTATGGTGCACTACTTTCATAGTCATTTCTGACGCAACCATACAGATGGAGGAACTTAATTTGACCCATATTGTTACAGCAAAATAATCCTGCGGCAACAGCCTTTCAATGTTTAGTCGATAAAGTTGCTTGATCGGTGGTTAGGCTATGTCACCATCGTCGTAGTGATGTGAACACATCTTTTTAATGAAAGACGGAAAACACGACGTACACTAAACAAACAAAATAACAAGCCGACCGCTATCAAAATCACATAGACAATAACCCACAAAATACCCAAAGCAGATGGCTGCCTAAATATGGTACCCAATCAGAGACAGCGATAAACACCTGCCTCTAACTGAGAACCAATCTCGCTAACCATAGACATACATAAAACGCTAGATGGTAAACAACCTCGTAAACCTACAAAAAACCCTAGACAGTACAAACACACATATATCACCCATGTCACACCCTGACCTAACCAAAATATATAAAGAAAACAAAGAATACTCAGGTACTCAGGGCTGATTTGATTTGACAGGCTATTAGCTAGAAAAAGAAGTGTGCTACATTAAATGTGGACTGCTGTTAATATAACCATGTGTTAGTGTCGGTTTTCAGTGTATTTATGTAAATCACGAAGCAACAAAATCAAATTAAGATCCTGCATCTTTTGAAGCATGTCTCTACAGGTTAGCCACCATTTTAAATCCTGATTGAAGTCCACACTAAATCACCATTCAGCTCCAGCTATAGCAGCGGGCTCTCAGAGGGGGGTAGGGGGGGGGTTAAAGGTTTTACTGCTAATAAAAACCAACATGGAGATCATATAGACTCTGGTTCCTGGAATGTACCTAGAGTAGAGTAGAGTTGAGGGACCTACAGGGAAGAAGCTATAGACAGGCTCAGGGATGATGATATCCAACAGTGAGACTGTAAATAGCAGAGACAGACAGATGTGGTGTACTGGCAGACCAGACCGGATCCAACCTCACGTGATGCTCCAAAGGGAGTAAGGACCAGGCTTAACTACTGTTGTGTGTGTGTGTGTGTGTGTGTGTGTGTGTGTGTGTGTGTGTGTGTGTGTGTGTGTGTGTGTGTGTGTGTGTCAGGTGGAGCAGATCACCTACAGGACTGTACTGTCCTTCAGTATATACGAGGAGAAGACTTCATCATTACAGAACCTACGGATCATGTCCTTTAGTACATTATACAAGCAGACTGGGTCCAACATCACGTGGGAGTGACTACCGTAACAGTTTGTCCACAGCCTGAGGGGATAAGAGTTTGACTGCCGTACCATATGGGAGTTTGACTGCTGTAACATGGGAGTTTGACTGCTGTAACATGGGAGTTTGACTGCTGTAACATGGGAGTTTGACTGCTGTAACCTATGGGAGTTTGACTGCTGTAACCTATGGGAGTTTGATTGTTGTAACCTATGGTAGTTTGACTGTTGTAAGCTATGGGAGTTTGACTGTTGTAACCTATGGTAGTTTGACTGCTGTAACATGGGAGTTTGACTGCTGTAACATGGGAGTTTGACTGCTGTAACCTATGGGAGTTTGACTGCCGTACCATATGGGAGTTTGACTGTTGTAACACATGGTAGTTTGACTGTTGTAACCTATGGGAGTTTGACTGCTGTAACACATGGGAGTTTGACTGCTGTAACACATGGGAGTTTGACTGTTGTAACACATGGGAGTTTGACTGTTGTAACCTATGGGAGTTTGACTGTTGTAACCTATGGGAGTTTGACTGCTGTAACACATGGGAGTTTGACTGCTGTAACACATGGTAGTTTGACTGTTGTAACCTATGGGAGTTTGACTGCTGTAACACATGGGAGTTTGACTGCTGTAACCTATGGGAGTTTGACTGCTGTAACACATGGGAGTTTGACTGCTGTAACCTATGGGAGTTTGACTGCTGTAACACATGGGAGTTTGACTGCTGTAACACATGGGAGTTTGACTGCTGTAACCTATGGGAGTTTGACTGCTGTAACACATGGGAGTTTGACTGCTGTTTGACTGCTGTAACACATGGGAGTTTGACTGCTGTAACACATGGGAGTTTGACTGCTGTAACATGGGAGTTTGACTGCTGTAACCTATGGGAGTTTGACTGCCGTACCATATGGGAGTTTGACTGTTGTAACACATGGTAGTTTGACTGTTGTAACCTATGGGAGTTTGACTGCTGTAACACATGGGAGTTTGACTGCTGTAACACATGGGAGTTTGACTGTTGTAACACATGGGAGTTTGACTGTTGTAACCTATGGGAGTTTGACTGTTGTAACCTATGGGAGTTTGACTGCTGTAACACATGGGAGTTTGACTGCTGTAACACATGGTAGTTTGACTGTTGTAACCTATGGGAGTTTGACTGCTGTAACACATGGGAGTTTGACTGCTGTAACCTATGGGAGTTTGACTGCTGTAACACATGGGAGTTTGACTGCTGTAACCTATGGGAGTTTGACTGCTGTAACACATGGGAGTTTGACTGCTGTAGCACATGGGAGTTTGACTGCTGTAACACATGGGAGTTTGACTGCTGTAACACATGGGAGTTTGACTGCTGTAACCTATGGGAGTTTGACTGCTGTAACACATGGGAGTTTGACTGCTGTAACACATGGGAGTTTGACTGCTGTAACACATTGGAGTTTGACTACTGTAACACATGGGAGTTTGACTACTGTAACATGGGAGTATGACTACTGTAACATGGGAGTTTGACTGCTGTAACATGGGAGTTTGACTACTGTAACATGGGAGTATGACTACTGTAACATGGGAGTTTGACTGCTGTAACACATGCAGCAGATCGCTTACTGTCTGTTAATAAATTATACACGTATTGTGAATCGTTCAAATACTCTCCAACATTCAGACAATAGAGGAAGGAGAGGAAGAGTTCAGAGGACACTGTGTCCATGTTAGGACAGTATCACTCTGACTCCAAGTGACTCTAAAGAACACAACTCCCATGGAAATATGACTCTGTCCTTATATGGACAGCGTAGAGATGGGATTCTATCATGACATCGGGGCTTATTGGTAACTCATATATCTAAATCATCTGTTCACACAAAACTGCTTCCGGAGGGACAATTCTCTGGAAAGTGTATTTCTTATTGACCTATTCTGGTATGTCGGTCTATATGTATGGGATGGAGAGATAGACCAATGAGCCCTGTCCTTGAAGTCCGTTGGTCTAACTCACACTGAAATATGATGAGTCAAATTTCTGTTTTAAAAGAACACAGAGTTCAGACAGTTCAAGCCCGTTTTTCCCAATCCAAGTTCTCGAAGGGCTTAATGATTAGTGAATTAGTTAAATCATGTTGCGCTAACTCTGGACTAAAGCAAAACATTCCATTCCTGGAGGTACTCAAGGAAGGGATTGGGAAACACCGGTTTAGCCCAATGTTTGCTCAAATGGTGGGTCAAGAATGACCAAGTATTGGGTTTTGGCTGATCCTTTTTTGGTCGTATACTAAGACCCGGGTCTTGTGTAGAAATAGCCTACTGGTTTGGTTTACTTGGTGGGTCACAGAGCATTTTTTTCCCAAGAGGTTTTAGAAGGTCATTACACCAACACGCCTGGGAACCTCCGGTCTAGCTGGAGATCCTTCATTCACTGTATATCTTTAGGGGCTGAGTCATCAGTCATGATTGTAAAAGCCCCCTGTGAAACAGAACCAGTCACAGACAGCTAAATATAATGCGTTTTAGGGGGACTCCGCTTCAGTGACGCGCTTTGGAATTTCTGTTATGCGTTGCCTAAAGTCTTGACACATTAATTAAACGCCATTCAATTGTGGATACATCCTTAGTTCCATACATGGCAATTAAGTCTGTTGACTATGGAACAACATTTATTCACATCATTTTGAGGTAACCGCTGTAAAGACGTGATCTATGACGCCTGGATCTGACTGGCAGCAGAACAGAGTGCGCTTGACTGATGTTTAAGACATAAACAGTAGTAAATAAAGGAGCATCCCCTTAAAGGTGACTGGAGGTTATCCGTTTCCATAAAGAAAGGACATAGGGGCTGAGTCAGAGAGAGAGAGAGAGAGAGAGAGAGAGAGAGAGAGAGAGAGAGAGAGAGAGAGAGAGAGAGAGAGTGCATAGGGAGAGAAGGAGGGGGAAGGGGTTAGGGGTTACTAACTGACTCATGGTGAAAGACAGAAGAAGAAGGAGAGGAAAAGAGGGAGGGTAAAAGAAGAGGAGAGGAAAGGAGGGAAGGTAAAAGAAGAGGAGGAGAGGAAATGAGGGAGGGTAAAAGAGGAGAAGGAGAGGAAAGGAGGGAGGGTAAAAGAGGAGAAGGAGAGGAAAGGAGGGAGGGTAAAAGAAGAGGAGAGGAAAGGAGGGAAGGTAAAAGAAGAGAAGGAGAGGGAAGGAGGCAGGGTAAGAGAGGGAAGGAGGGAGGGTAAAAGAGGAGGAGAGGGAAGGAGGGAGGGTAAAAGAGGAGAAGGAGAGGGAAGGAGGGGGGGTAAAAGAGGAGGAGAGGGAAGGAGGGAGGGTAAAAGAGGAGAAGGAGAGGAAAGGAGGGGGTAAAAGAGGAGAAGGAGAGGGAAGGAGGGGGGTAAAAGAGGAGGAGAGGGAAGGAGGGAGGGTAAAAGAGGAGAAGGAGAGGAAAGGAGGAAGGGTAAAAGAAGAGAAGGAAGGAGGGAGGGAGGGTAAAAGAGGAGAATGAAGGAGGGAGGGTAAAAGAAGAGAAGGAAGGAGGGAGGGTAAAAGAAGAGAGGGAAGGAGGGAGGGTAAAAGAAGAGAAGGAAGGAGGGAGGGTAAAAGAAGAGAAGGAAGGAGGGAGGGTAAAAGAAGAGAAGGAAGGAGGGAGGGTAAAAGAGGAGAATGAGAGGGAGGAGGGAGGGTAAAAGAGGAGAAGGAAGGAGGGAGGGAGGGTAAAAGAGGAGAAGGAGAGGGAAGGAGGGAGGGTAAAAGAGGAGAAGGAGAGGGAAGGAGGGAGGGTAAAAGAAGAGAAGGAAGGAGGGAGGGTAAAAGAGGAGAAGGAGAGAGAAGGAGGGAGGGTAAAAGAGGAGAAGGAGAAGGAAGGAGGGAGGGTAAAAGAGGAGAAGGAGAGGGAAGGAGGGAGGGTAAAAGAAGAGAAGGAAGGAGGGAGGGTAAAATAGGAGAAGGAGAGGGAAGGAGGGAGGGTAAAAGAAGAGAAGGAAGGAGGGAGGGAGGGTAAAAGAGGAGAAGGAGAGGGAATGAGGGAGGGCAAAAGAAGAGAAGGAAGGAGGGAGGGAGGGTAAAAGAGGAGAAGGAGAGGGAATGAGGGAAGGCAAAAGAAGAGAAGGAAGGAGGGAGGGAGGGTAAAAGAGGAGAAGAAGAGGGAAGGAGGGAGGGTAAAAGAAGAGAAGGAGAGGGAAGGAGGCAGGGTAAGAGAGGGAAGGAGGGAGGGTAAAAGAGGAGGAGAGGGAAGGAGGGAGGGTAAAAGAGGAGAAGGAGAGGGAAGGAGGGGGGTAAAAGAGGAGGAGAGGGAAGGAGGGAGGGTAAAAGAGGAGAAGGAGAGGAAAGGAGGGGGGTAAAAGAGGAGAAGGAGAGGGAAGGAGGGGGGTAAAAGAGGAGGAGAGGGAAGGAGGGAGGGTAAAAGAGGAGAAGGAGAGGAAAGGAGGAAGGGTAAAAGAAGAGAAGGAAGGAGGGAGGGAGGGTAAAAGAGGAGAATGAAGGAGGGAGGGTAAAAGAAGAGAAGGAAGGAGGGAGGGTAAAAGAAGAGAGGGAAGGAGGGAGGGTAAAAGAAGAGAAGGAAGGAGGGAGGGTAAAAGAAGAGAAGGAAGGAGGGAGGGTAAAAGAAGAGAAGGAGAGGAAATGAGGGAGGGTAAAAGAGGAGAAGGAGAGGAAAGGAGGGAGGGTAAAAGAGGAGAAGGAGAGGAAAGGAGGGAGGGTAAAAGAAGAGGAGAGGAAAGGAGGGAAGGTAAAAGAAGAGAAGGAGAGGGAAGGAGGCAGGGTAAGAGAGGGAAGGAGGGAGGGTAAAAGAGGAGGAGAGGGAAGGAGGGAGGGTAAAAGAGGAGAAGGAGAGGGAAGGAGGGGGGGTAAAAGAGGAGGAGAGGGAAGGAGGGAGGGTAAAAGAGGAGAAGGAGAGGAAAGGAGGGGGGTAAAAGAGGAGAAGGAGAGGGAAGGAGGGGGGTAAAAGAGGAGGAGAGGGAAGGAGGGAGGGTAAAGAGGAGAAGGAGAGGAAAGGAGGAAGGGTAAAAGAAGAGAAGGAAGGAGGGAGGGAGGGTAAAAGAGGAGAATGAAGGAGGGAGGGTAAAAGAAGAGAAGGAAGGAGGGAGGGTAAAAGAAGAGAGGGAAGGAGGGAGGGTAAAAGAAGAGAAGGAAGGAGGGAGGTAAAAGAAGAGAAGGAAGGAGGGAGGGTAAAAGAAGAGAAGGAAGGAGGGAGGGTAAAAGAGGAGAATGAGAGGGAGGAGGGAGGGTAAAAGAGGAGAAGGAAGGAGGGAGGGAGGGTAAAAGAGGAGAAGGAGAGGGAAGGAGGGAGGGTAAAAGAGGAGAAGGAGAGGGAAGGAGGGAGGGTAAAAGAAGAGAAGGAAGGAGGGAGGGTAAAAGAGGAGAAGGAGAGGAAGGAGGGGGAGGGGGAAAAGAGGAGAAGGAGAAGGAAGGAGGGAGGGTAAAAGAGGAGAAGGAGAGGGAAGGAGGGAGGGTAAAAGAAGAGAAGGAAGGAGGGAGGGTAAAAGAGGAGAAGGAGAGGGAAGGAGGGAGGGTAAAAGAAGAGAAGGAAGGAGGGAGGGAGGGTAAAAGAGGAGAAGGAGAGGGAATGAGGGAGGGCAAAAGAAGAGAAGGAAGGAGGGAGGGAGGGTAAAAGAGGAGAAGGAGAGGGAATGAGGGAAGGCAAAAGAAGAGAAGGAAGGAGGGAGGGAGGGTAAAAGAGGAGAAGAGAGGGAAGGAGGGAGGGTAAAAGAGAGAAGAGAAGGAGAGAGGGAAAGGCAGGGTAAGAGAGGGAAGGAGGGAGGGTAAAAGAGAGAAGGAGAGGGAAGGAGGGAGGGTAAAAGAGGAGAAGGAGAGGGAAGGAGGGGGGTAAAAAGAGGAGAAGGAGAGGGAAGGAGGGAGGGTAAAAGAGGAGAAGGAGAGGAAAGGAGGGGGGGGTAAAAGAGGAGAAGGAGAGGGAAGGAGGGAGGGTAAAAGAGGAGGAGGAGAGGGAAGGAGGGAGGGTAAAAGAGGAGAAGGAGAGGAAGGGAGGAGGAAGGGTAAAAGAAGAGAAGGAAGGAGGGAGGGAGGGTAAAAGAGGAGAATGAAGGAGGGAGGGTAAAAGAAGAGAAGGAAGGAGGGAGGGTAAGAAGAAGAGGAGGGAAGGAGGGAGGGTAAAAGAAGAGAAGGAAGGAGGGAGGGTAAAAGAAGAGAAGGAAGGAGGGAGGGTAAAAGAAGAGAGGGAAGGAGGGAGGGTAAAAGAGGAGAAGGAGAGGAGGAGGGAGGGTAAAAGAAGAAGGAAGGAGGGAGGGAGGGTAAAAGAGGAGAAGGAGAGGGAAGGAGGGAGGGTAAAAGAGAGAAGGAGAGGGAAGGAGGGAGGGTAAAAGAAGAGAAGGAAGGAGGGAGGGTAAAAGAGGAGAAGGAGAGGAAGGACGGAGGGTAAAAGAGGAGAAGGAGAAGGAAGGAGGGAGGGTAAAAAGAGGAGAAGGAGAGGGAAGGAGGGAGGGTAAAAAAGAAGAGAAGGAAGGAGGGAGGGTAAAAGAGGAGAAGGAGAGGGAAGGAGGGAGGGTAAAAAGAAGAGAGGGAAGGAGGGAAGGAAGGGTAAAAGAGGAGAAGGAGAGGGAATGAGGGGAGGGCAAAAGAAGAGAAGGAAGGAGGAGGGAGGAAAAGAGGTAAAGAAGAAGGGAGGAGTAAAAGAAGAGAAGGAATGAGAGGGAAGGCAAAAAGAAGAGAAGGAAGGAGGGAGGGAGGGTAAAAGAGGAGAAGGAAGAAGAGGGAAGGAGGGAGGGTAAAGAGGAGGAGATGGAAGGAGGGAGGGTAAAAGAGGAGGAAGGAGAGGTAAAAGAGGAGGGAGGGTAAAAGAAGGAAGGAAGGAGGGAGGGTAAAAGAAGAGAAGGAAGGAGGGAGGGTAAAAAAGAGAAGGAGAGAAGGAAGGAGGGAGGGTAAAAGAAGAGAGAAGGAAGGAGGGAGGGTAAAAGAAGAGAAGGAAGGAGGGAGGGTAAAAGAAAGAGAGGAAGGAGGGAGGGTAAAAGAAGAGAAGGAAGGAGGGAGGGTAAAAGAGGAAAAGGAGAGGGAGGAGGGAGGGTAAAAGAGGAGAAGGAGAGGAGGAGGGAGGGTAAAAGAAGAGAAGGAAGGAGAGGAGGGAGGGTAAAAGAGGAGAAGGAGAGGGAAGGAGAGGGAAAAAGGAAGAAGGAGAGGGAAGGAGGGAGGGTAAAAGAAGAGAAGGAAGGAGGGAGGGTAAAGGAGGAGAAGGAGAGGGAAGGAGAGAGGGCAAAAGAGGAGAAGGAGAAGGAAGGAGGGAGGGTAAAAGAGGAGAAGGAGAAGGAAGGAGGGAGGGTAAAAGAGGAGAAGGCGAGGGAAGGAGGGAGGGTAAAAGAAAAGAAGGAGAAGGAGAAGGAAAAGGGAGGGAGGGTAAAAGAAGAGAGAGAGGGAAGGAGGAGGGGTAAAAGAAGAGAAGGAAGGAGGGAGGGTAAAAAAGAGGAGAAGGAGAGGGAAGGAGGGAGGGTAAAAGAAGAGAAGGAAGGAGGGAGGGTAAAGGAGGAGAAGGAGAGGGAAGGAGGGAGGGGCAAAAGAGGAGAAGGAGAAGGAAGGAGGGAGGGTAAAAGAGGAGAAGGAGAAGGAAGGAGGGAGGGTAAAAGAGGAGAAGGCGAGGGAAGGAGGGAGGGTAAAAGAGGAGAAGGAGAAGGAAGGAGGGAGGGTAAAAGGGTAAAAGAGGAGAAGGAGAGGGAAGGAGGGAGGGTAAAAGAAGAGAAGGAAGGAGGGAGGGTAAAAGAGAGAAGGAGAGGGAAGGAGGGAAGGAGTAAAAGAAGAGAGGAAGGAGAATGGAAGGGAGGGAGGGTAAAAGAGGGAGAAGGAAAGGGAAGGAGGAGGAGGGTAAAAGAAAGAAGAGAAGGAAGGAGGAGGGAGGGTAAAAGAGAAGGAGGAGGGAGGGAAGGAGGGAGGGTAAAAGAGGAGAAGGAGAAGGGAGGAGGAGGGTAAAAAAGAAGAGAAGGAAGGAGGGAGGAGGGAGGGTAAAAGAAGAGAAGGAAGGAGGGAGGGGGAGGAGAAGGAGAGGGAAGGAGGGAGGGTAAAAGAGGAGAAGGAGAGGAGAGGGAGGGAAAAGAGGAGAAGGAGAGGGAAGGAGGGAGGGTAAAAGAAGAGAAGGAAGGAAGGAGGGGGAGGGTAAAAGAAGAGAAGGAAGGAGGGAGGGTAAAAGAAGAGAAGGAGGAGGGAGGGAAAAGAAGAGAAGGAAGGAGGGAGGGTAAAAGAGGAGGAGAGGAAGGAGGGAGGGTAAAAGAGGAGAAGGAGAGGGAAGGAGGGAGGGTAAAAGAAGAGAAGGAAGGAGAGAGGAGGGTAAAAGAGGGAAGGAGAGGGAGGGTAAAAGAGGAGAAGGAGAGGGAAGGAGGAGAGGTAAAAGAAGAGAAGGAAGGAGGGAGGGTAAAAGAGGAGAAGGAGAGGGAAGGAGGGAGGGTAAAAGAGGAGAAGGAGAAGGAAGGAGGGAGGGTAAAAGAGGAGAAGGAGAAGGAAGGAGGGAGGGGAAAAGAGGGAGAAGGAGAGGGAAGGAGGGAGGGTAAAAGAGGAGAAGGAGAAGGAAGGAGGGAGGAGGTAAAAGAGGAGAAGGAGAGGGAAGGAGGGAGGTAAAAGAAGAGAAGGAGGGAGGGTAAAAGAGGAGAAGGAGAGGGAAGGAGGGAGGGTAAAAGAAGAGAAGGAAGGAGGGAGGGAGGGTAAAAGAGGAGAAGGAGAGGGAAGGAGGGAGGGTAAAGAGGAGAAGGAGAGGGAAGGAGGGAGGGTACAAGAAGAGAAGGAAGGAGGGAGGGTAAAAGAAGAGAAGGAAGGAGGGAGGGTAAAAGAGGAGAAGGAGAGGGAAGGAGGGAGGGTAAAAGAGGAGAAGGAGAGGGAAGGAGGGAGGGTAAAAGAGGAGAAGAAGAGGGAGGGAGGGAGGTTAAAAGAGGAGAAGGAGAGGGAAGGAGAGGAGGGTAAAAGAAGAGAATGAAGGAGTAAAGAAGGAGAGGGAAGGAGGGAAAAAGAAAAGGAGGAAGGAGGGAGGGTAAAAGAAGAGAGGAAGGAGGGAGGGTAAAAGAAGAGAGGAAGAGGGAGGGAGGGTAAAAGAAGAGAAGGAAGGAGGGAGGGTAAAAGAAGAGAGGAAGGAGGAGGGTAAAGAAGGAGAATGGAGGGTAAAAGATGAAGGAGGGTAAAAAGGAGAAGGAGGGAGGGAAGGAGGGGAGGGTAAAAGAAGAGAAGGAAGGAGGGAGAGGGAGAGTAAAAGAGGAGAAGGAGAGGGAAGGAGGGAGGGTAAAAGAGGAGAAGGAGAAGGAAGGAGGGAGGGTAAAAGAAGAGAAGGAAGGAGGAGGGTAAAAGAGAGAGAAGGAGAGGGAAGGAGGGAGGGTAAAAGAGGAGAAGGAGAAGGAAGGAGGGAGGGTAAAAGAGGAGAAGGAGAGGGAAGGAGGGAGGGTAAAAGAAGAGAAGGAAGGAGGGAGGGTAAAATAGGAGAAGGAGAGGGAAGGAGGGAGGGTAAAAAGAGAAGAGAAGGAAGGAGAAGGAGAGGGGGTAAAAAGAGGAGGAAGGAGATGGGGTAAAAAGAGGAGAAGGAGGGAGGGGTAAAAGAAAGGAAGAGGGAGTAAAATAAGAGAAGGAGAGAGGAGGGTAAAAGAGGAGAAGGAGAGGGAAGGAGAGGGAGGGGAGGAGATGGAAGGAGAGGGAGGGGTAAAAGAGGAGAGGAAGGAGAGGGAAGGAGGGGAGGGTAAAAGAAGAGAAAGGGAGGGAGGGGAAAATAAGAGAAGGAAGGAGGAGGGTAAAAGAGGGAGGGAGAAAAGGGAAGGAGGGAGGGTAAAAAAGAGGAGAAGGGAGGGAAGGAGGGAGGGTAAAAGAGGAGAAGGAGAGGGAAGGAGGGAGGGGGAGTAAAGAGAAGGGAGAGAAGGAGAGGAAGGAGGGGTAAAAAAGAAGAGAAGGAAGGAGGGAGGGTAAAAGAAGGAGAAGGAAGGAGGGAGGGTAAAAGAAGGAGAAGAGAAGGGAAAGGAGAGGGGAAGGAGGGAGGGTAAAAGAAGAGAAGGAGGAGGGAGGAGGGTAAAAGAGGAGAAGGAGAGGGAAGGAGGGAGGGTAAAAGAAGAGAAGGAGAGGAAGAGGGAGGGAGGGTAAAAGAAGGAGAAGGAAGGAGGAGGAGGGTAAAAGAGGAGAAGGAGAGGTAAAAGGGAGGGAGGGAAAAGGGTAAAAAGGAGAAGGAGAGGGAAGGAGGGGAAGAGGGAAGGAGGGAGGGTAAAAAAAAGAGAAGGAAGGAGGAGAGTAAAAAAGGAAGGGAGGGAAGGAGGGAGAGGTAAAAGAGGAGAAGGAGAAGGAAGGAGGGAGGGTAAAAAAGAGGAGAAGGAGAAGGAAGGAGGGAGGGTAAAAGAGGAGAAGGAGAGGGAAGGAGGGAGGGTAAAAGAAGAGAAGGGAAGGAAGAAGGAGGGTAAAAGAGGAGAAGGAGAGGGAAGGAGGGAGGAAGAAAAAAGAAGAAGGAAGGGGAGGGAGGGTAAAAAGAGGAGAAGGAGAGGGAAGGAGGGAGGGTAAAAAGGAAGGAAGGAAGGAGGGAGGAGGGTAAAAGAGGAGAAGGAGAGGGAAGGAGGGAGGGTAAAAGAGAGAAGGAAGGAGGGAGGAGGGTAAAAGAGGAGAAGGAGAGGAAGGAGGGAGGGTAAAAGAAGGAGAAGGGAAGGAGGGAGGGTAAAAGAGGAGAAGGAGAGGAAGGAGGGAGGGTAAAAGAAGAGAAGGAAGGGGGAGAAGGAGGGAAGGAGGGAGGGTAAAAGAGGAGGAAGGAGGGAGGGTAAAAGAGGAGAAGGAGAGGGAAGGAGGGAGGGTAAAAGAGAGAGAAGGAGGGGGAGAGGAGAAGGAGGGAAAGGGAAGTAAAAGAGAGGAAGGAGGGAGGGTAAAAGAGGAGAAGGAGAGGAGGAGGGAGGGTAAAAGAGGAGAAGGAAGAGGGAGGGAAAAAGGGAGAAAAGAAGAGGAAGAAGGAAGGAGGGAAAAGAGGAGAAGGAGAGGGAAGGAGGGAGGGTAAAAGAGGAGAAGGAGAGGAAGGAGGGAGGGTAAAAGAGGAGAAGGAGAGGGAAGGAGGGAGGGTAAAAGAGAAGAAGGAAGGACAAGGAAGGAGGGAGGGTAAAAGAAGAGAAGGAGGGAGGGTAAAAAGGAGAAGGAGAGGGAAGGAGGGAGGGTAAAAAAAGAAGAGAAGGAAGGAGGGAGGGTAAAAGAGGAGAAGGAGAGGGAAGGAGGGAGGGTAAAAGAAAGAAGGAAGGAAGGAGGGAGGGTAAAAGAGGAGAAGGAAGGAGGGAGGGTAAAAGAGGAGAGGGAAAAGGGAGAGAAGGAAGGAAGGAGGAGGGTAAAAAAGAGAAGGAGAGGAAGGGAGGGAGGGTAAAAGAAGAGAAGGGAGGAAGGGGGAGGGTAAAAGAGGAGAAGGAGAGGGAGGAGGGAGAAGGAAGGAGAAGGAAGAGAAGGAGGAGGAGGGTAAAAAGAGGGAGAAGGAGAGGGGAAAAGAGGAGAAGGAAGGGAAGGGGAGGGTAAAAGAGGAGAAGGAGAGGGAAGGAGGGAGGGTAAAAGAGAGGAGAGGAAGGAGGGAGGGTAAAAGAAAAGGAGGAGGGAAGGGAGAAGGGAAGGAGGGAGGGTAAAAGAGGAGAAGGAGAAGGAAGGAGGGAGGGAAAAAGAGGAGAAGGAGAGGAAGGAGGGAGGGTAAAAGAGGAGAAGGAGAGGGAAGGAGGGAGGGTAAAAGAGGAGAAGGAGAGGGAAGGAGGGAGGGTAAAAGAGGAGAAGGAGAAGGAAGGAGGGAGGGTAAAAGAGGAGAAGGAGAAGGAAGGAGGGAGGGTAAAAGAGGAGAAGGAAGGAGGGAGGGTAAAAGAGGAGAAGGAGAAGGGAAGGAGGGAGGGTAAGAAGAGGAGAGGGAAGAGGGAGGGTAAAAGAGGAGAAGGAGGGAAGGAGGGAGGGTAAAAGAAGAGAAGGAGAGGAAATGAGGGAGGGTAAAAGAAGAGAAGGAAGGAGGGAGGGTAAAAGAGGAGAAGGAGAGGGAAGGAGGGAGGGTAAAAGAAGAGAAGGAAGGAGGGAGGTAGGGTAAAAGAGGAGAAGGAGAGGGAAGGAGGGAGGGTAAAAGAAGAGAAGGAGAGGAAATGAGGGAGGGTAAAAGAAGAGAAGGAAGGAGGGAGGGTAAAAGAGGAGAAGGAGAGGGAAGGAGGGAGGGTAAAAGAAGAGAAGGAAGGAGGGAGGGAGGGTAAAAGAGGAGAAGGAGAGGGAAGGAGGGAGGGTAAAAGAAGAGAAGGAGAGGAAATGAGGGAGGGTAAAAGAAGAGAAGGAAGGAGGGAGGGTAAAAGAGGAGAAGGAGAGGGAAGGAGGGAGGGTAAAAGAAGAGAAGGAAGGAGGGAGGGAGGGTAAAAGAGGAGAAGGAGAGGGAAGGAGGGAGGGTAAAAGAAGTGAAGGAGAGGAAAGGAGGAAGGGTAAAAGAAGAGAAGGAAGGAGGGACGGTAAAAGAGGAGAAGGAGAGGGAAGGAGGGAGGTAAAAGAGGAGAAGGAGAAGGACGGAGGGAGGGTAAAAGAGGAGAAGGAGAGGGAATGAGCGGGTAAAAGAAGAGAAGGAAGGAGGGACGGTAAAAGAAGATAAGGAAGGAGGGAGGGTAAAAGAGGAGAAGGAAAGGGAATGA
>NC_088408.1:10803152-10810652 GCF_034236695.1 Oncorhynchus nerka | reverse complement strand
CTATACATACTGTATCTACCTCTATCACTCCAGTATCCCTGTATATAGTATGTTTACCCCTATACATACTGTATCTACATCCATCACTCCAGTATCCCTGTATATAGTATGTTTACCCCTATACATACTGTATCTACCTCCATCACTCCAGTATCCCTGTATATAGTATGTTTACCCCTATACATACTGTATCTACCTCCATCACTCCAGTATCCCTGTATATAGTATGTTTACCCCTATACATACTGTATCTACCTCCATCACTCCAGTATCCCTGTATATAGTATGTTTACCCCTATACATACTGTATCTACCTCCATCACTCCAGTATCCCTGTATATAGTATGTTTACCCCTATACATACTGTATCTACCTCCATCACTCCAGTATCCCTGTATATAGTATGTTTACCCCTATACATACTGTATCTACCTCCATCACTCCATCACTCCAGTATCCCTGTATATAATATGTTTACCCCTATACATACTGTATCTACCTCCATCACTCCAGTATCCCTGTATATAATATGTTTACCCCTATACATACTGTATCTACATCCATCACTCCAGTATCCCTGTATATAATATGTTTACCCCTATACATACTGTATCTACATCCATCACTCCAGTATCCCTGTATATAGTATGTTTACCCCTATACATACTGTATCTACCTCCATCACTCCATCACTCCAGTATCCCTGTATATAGTATGTTTACCCCTATACATACTGTATCTACATCCATCACTCCAGTATCCCTGTATATAGTATGTTTACCCCTATACATACTGTATCTACATCCATCACTCCAGTATCCCTGTATATAATATGTTTACCCCTATACATACTGTATCTACCTCTATCACTCCAGTATCCCTGTATATAATATGTTTACCCCTATACATACTGTATCTACCTCCATCACTCCAGTATCCCTGTATATAATATGTTTACCCCTATACATACTGTATCTACATCCATCACTCCAGTATCCCTGTATATAGTATGTTTACCCCTATACATACTGTATCTACATCCATCACTCCAGTATCCCTGTATATAATATGTTTACCCCTATACATACTGTATCTACCTCTATCACTCCAGTATCCCTGTATATCATATGTTTACCCCTATACATACTGTATCTACATCCATCACTCCAGTATCCCTGTATATAGTATGTTTACCCCTATACATACTGTATCTACCTCCATCACTCCATCACTCCAGTATCCCTGTATATAGTATGTTTACCCCTATACATACTGTATCTACATCCATCACTCCAGTATCCCTGTATATAATATGTTTACCCCTATACATACTGTATCTACCTCTATCACTCCAGTATCCCTGTATATAATATGTTTACCCCTATACATACTGTATCTACATCCATCACTCCAGTATCCCTGTATATAGTATGTTTACCCCTATACATACTGTATCTACCCCCATACTGTATCCATCACTCCAGTATCCCTGTATATAGTGTGTTTACCCCCTATACATACTGTATCCACCTCCATCACTCCAGTATCCCTGTATATAGTATGTTTACCCCTATACATACTGTATCCACTCCATCACTCCAGTATCCCTGTATATAGTATGTTTACCCCTATACATACTGTATCCACATCTCCATCACTCCAGTATCCCTGTATATAGTATGTTTACCCCTATACATACTGTATCTACATCCATCACTCCAGTATCCCTGTATATAGTATGTTTACCCCTATACATACTGTATCCACCTCCATCACTCCAGTATCCCTGTATCCACCTCCATATAGTATGTTTACCCCTATACATACTGTATCTACCTCCATCACTCCAGTATCCCTGTATATAGTATGTTTACCCCTATACATACTGTACTCCAGTATCCCTCCATCACTCCAGTATCCCTGTATATAGTATGTTTACCCCTATACATACTGTATCTACCTCCATCACTCCAGTATCCCTGTATATAGTATGTTTACCCCTATACATACTGTATCTACCTCCATCACTCCATCACTCCAGTATCCCTGTATATAATATGTTTACCCCTATACATACTGTATCTACCTCCATCACTCCAGTATCCCTGTATATAGTATGTTTACCCCTATACATACTGTATCTACTCCATCACTCCAGTATCCCTGTATATAGTATGTTTACCCCTATACATACTGTATCTACCTCCATCACTCCATCACTCCAGTATCCCTGTATATAATATGTTTACCCCTATACATACTGTATCTACCTCCATCACTCCAGTATCCCTGTATATAATATGTTTACCCCTATACATACTGTATCTACATCCATCACTCCAGTATCCCTGTATATAATATGTTTACCCCTATACATACTGTATCTACCTCTATCACTCCAGTATCCCTGTATATAATATGTTTACCCCTTGTGGACGGACCACTAGAGGGCAGGCTGGGCTCATGGATAGTTGCCCAACAGAGCCTGGGAGACAAGGTAACCAGAGTCAATTAAGCACAGCTGATGGTACTAATGAGATACTCTCCTTCCCCTATAAAAGAGAGAATGGAACCAGAAGAGAAAGGGGAAACTATCTCTGGAAGATGGCCACCGAGAGAGAGAAGCTGTGCTGAAAGAACCACTAAGACGGTGACAAAACCGTGATTTATGTTTGTTGTAGTTTAAAGATTATCCTATTGTGTTCTTGTATCATCTGGAGAAGAAGATGTGTGTTTTTCCTTGGAAGATTTTTCATTGATTATGTTTGAATGTTTTTGTTGACAAAATACTCTCAATAGAGAACCGTGTTCAATCAGAAAAACCTTTTTCCTGACTCGTTTATTCCACCTTCCCGCTTTAGAGTGACGCCTAATTACTTGGTACGCTCACATTGGTGGAGGATGCGGGTATTAGGTGGACGAGTGACACAAGGATAAGTGAGTAAATCAAGATTCTTCCAGTAGACCCGGAGGAACCATTCAAGAACAATGGATAACGCCCTACTACAACAATTGATCACGGCACAGAGGACAACCATAGAACTCCTGCAACAACAGCTGAACCGACTAGAAGAACCTAGAGTTAAGCCAAGAGCGGCTGCTCACGCCATCTTACCTCGTCTCTCCAAGGAGGATGATATTGAGGCCTTCCTCATGACCTTCGAAAGGACGGCCACCTTGGAAGAGTGGCCGCCCACAGAATGGGCGAGCGCATTAGCCCCTCTTTTGACCGGGGTGGCTCAGGAAGCCTATTTTGACCTGGATTCCCACGAAGCTGCGGACTATGGGCGACTAAAACCGAGATCCTGTCCCGGTACCAGCTGACTGCCAGAGATAGGGCTGTAAAGTTCCATCAATGGACCTATACAGCTGATCAACCCGTCCGTGCCCAGATCTTCGCCTTAATACGACTGACGAAACAGTGGCTAGAACCTGGAAAGGGAGTAGGACATGTGATAGAGACTCTCGTAGTGGACAAGATATTGAGAGAATTACCCAGTGACTTAAAAAGGGTTGTGGGGCAAGCCAACCCGTTGTCAGCCGACGACATAGCCCAGGCGGTGGAAACATATCGGTCTACAGGGGAGTTGTTAAAAAGTGACAAGGAGGAACGGAAGGAGTCTTGCAATCCCGTACCACGACTCACCCCGGCGCGCTCGCCACCGAAACGTCCAAGCCCCTCCCGGAGGTGGGAGAAGTCAGCCACCACACAGCAGGATCAACACTGTTGGTTAGCAGAGATAGCCCCAGCCTCAGAGATTCCGGTGCAAGTCGAAGGACAAGATGTGGTAGCTATTCTCGACTCGGGAAGTATGGTTACGTTAGTAGAGGAGCGGATGGTGACCTCCGCAACACTGCTACCAGACAAAGTAGCCGTATCCTGTATCCATGGAGACACCCACTATTACCCCACTGTGAATCTGCCTATTCTCACTCCAAAAGGAAGGTGTACAGTCAGGGCCGGGAAAGTGCCGCAGCTGAAGGTGCCATTATTGATCGGGAGAGACTGTCCCTTATATAAGGAGCTTCGGCAGATGACGTTATGCACGGGAAGAAGGGGGACAGGAAAGAAGAGAAAATCCAAGCCCGAGGTAGTAGTCCTACAAGGAGACGTAGCCGCGTCCTCGTCCTCTGCAGCAGAGGAAGAAATAGCGACCCAACGTTTACGACAGATATTCCAAGAAACCACCGATGAAGACATGTGAAGGGCTATACACAACGCAGGAAGGAAGGAGCAACCAGGCGTTAAGGGATATATTTGAAGCTCCATCCGAGGAGGGAACCTGGAAGGGATTCTCCTCGGTCACCCCTGATGGGGATGTGGAACAACCTCCACATCCTCTACCGAGGTCGACCTGCCCCAGGAATTAAAGGGACAGTTCGGCACCTCGCAGCATAGAGACCCAGACCTAAGGGAGGCCATGAGGAAGGTGAAGGTGATCGACGGGAGGAACGTCGATGGATCAGGTGAGCCCCCTCTTCCTTACTATGCAATCAGGCGGGGTCTCTTATACTGGGTCGTTACGACGAAGGGGGAAAACCAGGAATTACTAATGGTGCCTAGGCCATACAGAGATACAGTTCTACAGTTAGCCCATTCCCACGTCCTAGGAGGACACCTGGCACGAGACAAGACTATTGACAGAATCATGCAGAGATTCTATTGGCCCCGGTCACCCGGGATGTGGCCAGGTATTGTAGGACGTGTGATCAATGTCAACGTACAGCCCCACGGCCACACCTACGTAACCCTTTGATTCCTCTCCCCATCATAGAGACTCCCTTTGAACGCATAGCTATGGACCTCGTAGGACCCCTCCCAAAATCCGCCAGAGGACACGAGTACATCCTAGTGGTTATAGATTACGCTACCAAGTTCCCGGAGGCCATACCCCTGCGTAACATGTCGTCAAAGGGAATTGCCAAGGAGTTATTCCTGATGTTCTCGTGTGGGCCTCCCAAGACTATCTTGACTGATCAAGGAACCCCGTTCATGTCCCGGTTGATGAAGGACTTGTGTCGGTTATATCAGGTTCAACAGATACGTACAAGCATATTCCACCCTCAAACAGACGGGTTGTGTGAACGCTTGAACAAAACGATAAAAAGCATGTTGAGAAGGGTGGTGTCCCGAGATGGGAAAAACTGGGACATGCTTCTCCCACACTTAATGTTTGCCCTGCGAGAAGTACCCCAGGCATCCACTGGATTCTCTCCGTTTGAATTGCTCTATGGCAGACCCTGTCGAGGAATCCTCGACTTAGCCAAGGAGACCTGGGAGACCCAACCATGCCCCTTTCGATCCACAATAGAACACGTTACCCTGATGAGAGACCGCCTGTCAGCAGTGTGGCCCATAGTCAAGGAGCATATGGAGAAGGCCCAAAGGACCCAAGGCCGGGCCTATGATAAGTCTGCGACCCCCGTGAGTTCACCGTGGGAGAGAAAGTGATGGTGCTTGTGCCCACGGCCGAACATCGCTTGCTGGCGCAGTGGAGGGGCCCTACGAGGTAATGAAAAGGGTCTCACCGGTCAATTACCTCATCAAGCAACCTGACAGGAGGAAGAAGGTCCAAATCTATCACATAAACCTGCTGAAGACATACCATGGACGAGAGGAGAGGTGGTTTTGATGGCCCTGGAGGGCAAAGGAAAAGAGGAGGCTCTACCACAGGTGCGCGTGGCCAAACTCTCCTACCGGAGCAGTCAAGACAGCTAGACAAGCTGATTATGAACTTCGGTCGAATATTCTCTCCATTCCCAGGACAAACAGATGTCCTGTTCCACCATATCCACACTGAACCCGGCAAGAAGGTGCATATCCGCCCTTACAGGATTCCTGAGGCTCGCAGAGTCATCGCTAAGAAAGAGGTGAGGGAGATGTTGAGGATGGGCGTGATCGAGCCCTCGACGAGTGAGTGGTCCAGTCCCATAGTCCTGGTCCCCAAATCCGATGGTAGTATGAGACTCTGCAACGACTTTAGGCGTGAATGCCATCTCTACATTCGATGCGTATCCCATGCCCCGTGGATGAACTCTTGGAGCGCTTAGGAAAGGCCAAGTTCATCACTACCCTGGATTTGACGAAGGGATATTGGCAAGTGCCGGTGGCTCCGGAGGATCGCCCAAAGACTGCCTTCGCCACTCCAGAGGGGCTTTTCCAGTATGTGAGGATGTCCTTCGGACTGCACGGTGCCGCTGCAACCTTCCAACGCCTCATGGATGCCATTCTACGGCCCCATCAAGAGTATGCAGCGGCGTACATAGACGATGTGGTCATCCACAGCGAGGACTGGGATAGTCACCTCCTGCGATTACGGGCGGTGCTCGTGAGTTTGGAAGCCACAGGGTTGACAGCCAATCCAAATAAATGCTGCCTGGGTTTGTCCGAAGCGGAATACCTGGGGTACACCGTGGGAATGGGAAAATACGCCCACAGGCAGAGAAGACCAGGGCAATTCGTGACTGGCCTCGACCCCGGACCAAGCGAGACGTTCGGGCCTTCTTAGGGATAACAGGATATTATCGCCGTTTTATCCCGGGATATGCAACCATTGCCAACCCCCTCACAAACCTCATCAGGAAAAACCTGCCAAACCAGGTAGAGTGGAAAGACGAGACGGAAGAGGCCTTTCAATTGTTAAAGATGGCCTGTGTTCTGATCCCGTTCTACAGGCTCCGGACTTCTCACAAGAGTTCATTGTGCAGGTCGACGCCTCGGATACAGGGCTCGGGGCGTACTAGCTCAGGGTAAAGGTGAAGCAGAGAAGCCGATTCTCTTCATTAGTAGGAAACTCAGCGATCGGGAACAGAGGTATGCGACCGTAGAGAAAGAGGCCTTAGCCATCAAGTGGGCCTCGATTATCTCCGGTACTACCTACTGGGTCGGAGGTTTGCATTAGTTACTGACCATGCCCCTCACGTGGATGGCTGGTAAGAGAAACAATAACAACAGAATAGCCAGATGGTTTTTGTCTTTACAACCATTCTCTTTCCATGTCATCCACAGGGCCGGATCGAGGAACGGGAATGCAGACGCGCTGTCCCGACGCGACCAAGACGGTGCGTCTGGCGCCCGACCCTCCGGTTCGGTCCTGGGGGAAGGTATGTGGACGGACCACTAGAGGGCAGGCTGGGCTCATGGATAGTTGCCCAACAGAGCCTGGGAGACAAGGTAACCAGAGTCAATTAAGCACAGCTGATGGTACTAATGAGATACTCTCCTTCCCTATAAAAGAGAGAATGGAACCAGAAGAGAAAGGGGGAAACTATCTCTGGAAGATGGCCACCGAGAGAGAGAAGCTGTGCTGAAAGAACCACTAAGACGGTGACAAAACCGTGATTTATGTTTGTTGTAGTTTAAAGATTATCCTATTGTGTTCTGTATCATCTGGAGAAGAAGATGTGTTTTTCCTTGGAAGATTTTTCATTGATTATGTTTGAATGTTTTTGTTGACAAAATACTCTCAATAGAGAACCGTGTTCAATCAGAAAACCTTT